>NW_010326503.1:0-18579 GCF_000700745.2 Antrostomus carolinensis
AATCAGGTAACGAGCGGATTTACCTGGGTCCGCAGGATTTTTTGGCCCGGAGTCCCTAAATCCGCGCCCTCAAAATCGAGAGCAAGTCAAGCGGCTTCTTCGGCACAAGCCAGCCGGCAAACGGGCACGCACCGCACACACGCACCACACACACACACGCACACCGCACACACACACACACACACACACACACACACGCACAATCTGGCTCTCGGGAGTAGGGGTGCTGCAAAACCCGGATCTGGCAGCAGCAGCATCCATCCCCCGTTCCGGCTGCAGCAGGTCCCTTCCCCAAACTGCCGAGCCCTGTCCAGCGCCTTGGCGAGCTCTGCATGTTCAGGGAAGTTCAGCAGCTTCTCCCGCACTGGGCTGGCAGGGGACGGCAGTCGTGTGCCTGAACGCCGCACGCTCTGTTAAGCTCACCCGAGCGCTGAGCAGCGAAGACCACATCTACCGTGACCATTCACACTGGCTAGACTGGTCCCACTGCCAAATGGCAATGTAGGGTATGGCGTTTGGCTGCCTTTAAAAAGAACAAAATGTTGGATGTGGGTTATTGTGACTTTGCTTAAGCACCATGCACTGGGCACAGACCTGTTTGATGGGAAAGGATGGCTGCTCTTGTTCTCTGTTTGGAAGGTAAAACTTTGGGTTCACACTGGGGAAAAAAAAAAAAAAAAAAAAAAGCACTTCACAATGAATTTTTAAATTTATAATATGTCACGGTGTATTATTACCAGATTTTTATAGGGAACTATAGGCACTTCACTTTAGAATGTAGAGGTTTGCTGCCAAAAATGTTCTGGACTTGGCAAAAGGAGTACTGTCATCTTGTGTTTTTCTTTAGCTGTTAAGTATCAAAGCCCACACTTTAAAAGCAGCAGAAATATATCATCTGTTCTTATGGGGAGGTTGAGGTCGGGAAAGGTGCCTTTGCAGGGCTGCTGGGCAGGAACAGTGCTGGAGCTTGCGTTCAGAATTGGAGCAGCTGCAACTTCCCTATCTAAAATTTGGAGAGATTGTGGAAAAAGCTGGAGCATCCCACACTGGAGCATGCTTTTGGTGTGGTCCTGCGTGAATTTCATCGAGACTGCGGTTCTGAAATGCACTCAGAGCTGCTCCATTTCTGTCTTTATCCAGCTGAATTCAGGAGTAAAAATTGCTAGGATCAGGAAAGATGTGTGTAGCAGACCTGGGGTTTTACAATACTAATACACCAGCAGTCAGATTATTATTCTGCGAGATTTTTTTTTTCTTGTTTTCTGCTTTAAATGTTAGAATATGGTGTTCTGAGAGCGAAATTGGACTTGTTACAGAACACAGCAAATCTTACTTTCAGATCTTTCTAATGCAGTCTAGGGGCATGAGCCTGAAAAGGGAAGGTAAAAGGAGACCCAGGTTGATTTTTTTTGTTTTGTTTTTCTGAAGGGAGCATATTGATACACACACCTGCCCACACTGACACACGCACAGAGACACATACAGGTTCCTGTAACCTACCTTCAACGCGTCTCACCTGAGCAGCCCTGCGCAGCGGTGCCTGCACTCACAGGGCTCGCTCCAGCACACAGCAAAAGCTGAAGCCAAAGTAAGTCCAGTGCATTTTTCTCTCATCTCACAGCGTACATTTGTTTCAGGTCCACGAGTTTCAGTGGTGTGCAGCTTTCTGGTGAACGAGGATCATGTCCTGGAACTGGCTCATGGGGTAACATCCCACTTGCCTGTGTTTACTAGTCTGTAGGAAATGTGTTTGTGGTAACTGCTGATGCTGCCTCGGAAGGGAAAGTGTACGCGTGGCATGCCTCAGCAGTAATTACCAGATTCACGTGGGATGGAAGGAACAGCATGTTAGGGGATTGCAACGGTAATAAGACACAGAGATGATACTGATTCTATTACACTGCAAGTGCATGCATATAATAACCACTGTTGTAGGAGGAAGAACAAGGATTTTTTTTTTTTTTTTAAATAGCTACAGCTTTTTATTTAGGAACAAAGTCATGATTTCTCAGCATGCCCAAAGTGTTTTATAATCCCTTCAATTAAAAGCACAGAGTATAAAAGAACAACTTTTTTTCCCCCACCTGTTTTACTGCCTTTTTATTTTGCATGTTGAATGCGAGAACATTTTCAGGCTGCGACTATCTGGGAGCCTCCAGGTGTGGAAGGCCAGGAGGCAGGTTTATACAGCTGCCTGTGAGGGTTTGGGAAAACTCAGTGTTATGTCTGTTTTGTGAGCATTGTGAAGGTTTCTTTTTTTCCCAAATACTTTGCTGTGTTCCCACATCCTCCTTTTTGGAGCAAAGTTAGGAAGACTGAGTACAGATTAATAAACTTACAGATTCATAGATTATAAGGCTTAATTGAACCATTGTGGCTTTTGGATCTTGCATAACTCAGGCCATCAGCTAAATTTGAATTAATTCCTGTTTAAACTAGATCATACTTCCCAGGAAAAAGAAAAATAAAAACAAAAATCTGAAAAACTAATAATAAATCCAGGTGTATTTTAACAATGCCTAAGATTAAACTCTGCTATAATGTTTGGTAAATTGTTCCAATAGCTTTCATCTCCCACAGGTAAAAAAAAAATGGTGCTTTCTCTACAGCTCTATATCTGGCTACCTTCAGTTTGAAATTTTCATCCTTGTAATATCCTTGTCTGCTGGCTTAAGAGTCCTTAATTATCCCGTACCTGTTTCCCATGGGGGCACTCCCAGACTGCTACAGCACAAGTATGAACTAAATACTTGCCTGATACCAGCCTTCACCAACTTCAAACCCTCTGTGTTAGTCCTGTGCTGGGACATACACCAGAGCAACTCTTGGCTCCTGTGTGGTCCTAAAGTCACCCCTTCATCTATATGCTGGCAGGAAAAAAAAACACAGCATGCAGCATAAGCACATAAAATTTGGCACAGATCATTACCCTCCCTTCCTGGTGCACATCGTGCTGTTGTCCTTCTGTGAAAGTAAATATCAAGGAGCAGAATAAATCTGGAAACGTGGGGATCATTTTCTTTTCCCACATTGCGTCTGCAGATTGATGCTCAACACTACTTATGCATCTTTACCTGTAAGTTTATCTGTTTCTGTTTCTCTATATAAATGAAAAAGGAAAAAACATATCCACTAAGTCTTAAGGAATAAAGAAAAGAATGCAGCAAGAAACTAAGCAAAAATATCTTCAAATTGGATGGAGGGCAAGATTTAAGTTTTACTGATCATTAGAAACTACCAAGGTAGCCTGGGTGCTGGTGCTGCATTAGGAGGGATTTATTAATATAGTATAAATAGATGCCAATATTGATTTTTGTGAAGAAGCAACGATGACTGATGTGGTGGAACAGTGGAAATTTGTAAGTTTAGGTATTTAGTGATTTCATGTGTTCCTCATTCTGTGATCCTGAACCTGCACAATATGAGATGCCTACTCCATGTCAGCTTTTCTGGTTCTGAGATAATTGCCATTACTATTCAGTAGGTATGCTATTTTCTTGCTTTCCAAGTGGATAGTTCTCTGTATGCACGTGTGTGTGTATGTGTGGCTATTTGTAGCTGGAGACATTCTCCCTCTGTGAGTATGTACATCGTTGGAATCTTTCCTGTACTTTCAGTGGGATATTTTTGTCCCTTGCTTAAAAGTAATTATTAAGGAAATAAACAGTTTCCAGATTTAGCAGTGAGCAGTATGCAAAATAATTGTTACTTGTACTGCAAGGTTTTATCTCATCCAGCAGCACTGGAAAGTGTGCTGTAAAAAAACAGGGTGAAAGAGGAGGCTCTGGCTTTCACTTGCTTTCTTTGGGCAAGGGACAGGCAAGGACTACAAGGACGCAGACCCTGGCCAAGGAGACACATTTTTGAGACCCATTATCTAATTACAAGATAAATTTTTGCAAAGAGACTTTGCCATTATTTGTTTTAGTGTATCAGAGGTAATCTATTTTGTAACAGCACAGCATGATTTTACACTAGTAGTACAAAATGCAGCAGTAAACCTATCAGTTTCTGATAGTTTGAATAATTAATGTGGAATCTTAACGTTCTTTAAGAAGCAAATTTTTTGAGTTGTAATACCAATAATAGTGGTTTCAGCAAAATGTGATAGAGAAACTGTCTGTCAAAAAGCATCCCAGGTAGCCTGTGCACTAGCGATACTGATGGACTCATCACTATGTAATTAAGACTGCACCTTATTTTAGCTTTAGCTCATTTTTTTTCTTTCTTGCATAGAAAAACAAATCTCTCCTCCCCTTGTACACACACGTTTTAGCATGGAACCCAGCAAGTACTGTAAGACAGTTAATATTTATGGATGTGTTTATCCTATTCAGCAAAGTAGTGTGTCTAATCTAAAGCCCTTTGGTGTGAGTGGAAGGACTCCTGCTGATTTCAGTAGGATTTGGATCAGATCTTTCACTTAAAAGCACGTACTTAGCTCTTACTGAGTGGGTTAAATATTTTTGGAAGTGCCTTGTTTCATCATGTCAATGGGTCTTTTTCTCTGATAGGAACAGTGAGATGAATCTTCCTGGTGATAGACATTCTGTGATGACATTGCTGAGCATCAAGAACAAAAAAAAAATAGGTTTTTCCATCCTTAAAATAACAAAGGCTTTATAATTCCTTTCATTTTGAATGGGTGAATGTCTACAGTAATATTTACCACTACCATTTATAAGTGCAATTTTTCAGAGTTCCTCAGACTCATAATCTATGTGTTACATACTGTGAATGTTTTTAACTGGGAATGTCCCATCATGCAAGACCAAGTGCACACAAGTGTGTTTAGTCATTCAGAGCATCTTGTTGAAATTATCAGGTCTTCTTGCTTTACTGAATGGACATGCCTTAGTAATGTGGCTCATATTTGCATAATGCAGTTGATTTATGGGTGTGATGAATGTTCACTGTTGAAAGTCTAGTGGGTTGATGTGAGAGGTTTCTTCCCTTTATTTATTAGTAGTAAAAGAAACATCATAAAATCTCTCCATATCATTATTTTTATGGCAGTGAGGTTGAAAGAATCCAAATCCCACTGTGCTAATGACATATCTAGCAATATGTGAGGAGCAGGAGCAATGGGTGAATTTCAGTCCTGGGCAGAGGGCCAGCCCAGAGTGATTCATCATGAAAGCCCCCAATTAAGACCTCAAAACAGGGCTTAAGTGGGACTCCAGTGCCTTGAGCTGGCTTTCTGCAATGGTGTGTGGGGGAAAGTTCCTCCAAATGAATTATTCATCATAAATAATGCATTCTATTAGTTTAACCTCTTTTTCTTGATTCCTTGAATTTATTTAATTGAAATTACTCACCAAATAATTTCTATGAATAATCATGGCCTGAGGATTATTTTTGAGCAGTTCACGGTGAGCATTTCATATTCCACATTCAGAATGAGAGCTGTGTCATTGAGTTGTCATTTGGCACAGAGGTCACATATTTCTGGTTTTTCTCCAGAAAAAAAAATGAAATGAATAGAAAAAGACCAGTATTTTTGCAGACTCCATGTCTTCTCAAAAAGTCCCTCCATTAAGTTCATTCCATGAGATGTTTGTGAACAGTTGCTGACTGAAGAAAAATTTGGACAGTCATTGGCTTTTGTGTTTTTCACCTGTTTTCTAACAGAAACGTGCTTTATATATGTGCACATATATATGTGTATGTTAGGCTGTCAGTCAAGGTCCCCTCCCTTCACAAATATTTTGAACCAGATTTGGTGAAAGGCAGTGGCCATTAGAGATTTTAGTTTCCCACTTCTTCAGTGTACGTAAGTGACTGAGAATTGCCCCAACCAGAAGAAAGGTTGCAGCCTTACCTCATTGTATTGGGTCTGCCTGAGATGGAGTTAATTTTCCCACAGCAGCCCTCACAAAGCTGTGCTGTGTATTGGTAGCTAGAAAGGTGTTGATAACACAGCAGTGGCTTGGCTACAGCTGCGCAGTGCTCGCACAGCATCAGGGCTGGCTCACCAATATTGCTTCCCCACCCAGCAGACTGGGGGTGGGCAAGATCTTGCGAGGCAACATAGCCAGGACAGCTGACCCAAACTGACCAAAGGGAAACTCTTTACCATATGGCATCTGCTCAGCAATAAAAGCTAAGAGAAAGGAGGAGGGGTGAGGCGCATTCATTATTATATTTTCCAGAGCAACCAGTACATGTACTGAAGCCCTGCTTCTTGGGAAGTGGCTGGACATCACCTGCTGATGTAGAGAATAAATCTTTTTGTTTCCTTTGATTTCATGCCTGACCTTTGTTTTTGCTTTATTAAATTGCCTTTATCTTGACCCATTAGGTTTTTTTCCATCTTATTTTCTCCCCCACCCCCATCCTGCTGAGGAGGGAAACAGCTAGGTTGGCACTTGGCGTCCAGACAAGGTCACCCCAACACACTCGTCCACTGTTATCTATCACAAAAATCCACATCAGAGTTTGGCTCAAAACTGAAAATTTGTATTTTGGTTGGTCACCCAACTGCCTGTCAGGAGCAGGGAAGGGGACGTGTTCTTAAGCATTTGCCTTGCTGTTTGCAGTCTCCTGCAATATCAAGTAATAGTGGACTGGAATAGCCCTATGGTTTGAAAATGTTTTCACTTCAGATCACACACCATTATTGGCAGGGCTGTTTCAAGGTCCTATTTTTGCATAGGCTCGATGTGAGGACTTCACTGAGTGAAGTTATGTATGTACAAAAGAGATTGCGGGACTGAGGTGGTGGTCTCTAGTGTCAGAGGTGAAGCTGGCTTATGGCTAGTCACTCAACACAGTGCAGGCCAAGAAGCCACTTTGAGTCAATAGGGAAGAAGAAATTGCACTGGAAAAGCAAACAGTTTATGTCTGAAAAGGGGGTATAATAAGTCAGAACACAAAAAAAACCAAACAAACAAAAAAAAAAATGAAAGAAAAGAAAAAAAACCAGTGATGTAGGTTTTAGGAAGAAATAGTTTCTGTTCTAGTTTTCTAAGGATAGAAAAGCTAAGTCTCTGAGAATTAAGGACTTCTTTATTTGGCTAAAGAAAAATATTCCCTGTTTTCCTGCAGTCTTTTCCATATCACTTTAGCTGTAAACTTTGCTTTCTGAGCAACAATCATTTACCTGAAAAATACTCTGTTATATTTCTCTTTGTGGAGGCCGGTCAGTTACAAATAATGACTTTGAAACATGATGTATAACTCATAGTATCATGAAAAGAAATTGATGAGACAATTAGAACTTATGAGAATGGTGGTTGCATTAATATGTTGGAGAGAATCACTTAGAATAAAGGATTCCAAACTCCAGGGAAACCTTAAAATTTATTTGGCATCTGAAGTAGCTCCCTGAGTAGTTATCACACAAAGCACAATACAAACATACATAAAATCCTGCCCTAGACTTCAGCCACTGACAAATTTCCCTTGACTTCATGGGGCCAGGATTTCTGCCGACTTCTACGCTAGGGAGTTACACACGCACACAAACAAATCTTGAGTATCTAATATGACATTTTTATGGTGAGATTTAGGTGCTCAGGTAGAAAATAGGCATACTGAGAATGTCATGCCCTATTAAGAATTATCAAATTCTGGTAGTCCTTAAAAATAATTTGATATCTCAGTTTTTAATGTTGCAGTTTGCCTGGGCTTGAAGTTGTTTTCCTGGGCATCCTCAGAGCCATCTCTGTCTTGGTAGATTCATTTCAAAGAAAAAGAGGAATGTGCCAAACATGGTGCATTAACTGAAAGAACAGCAGGAAAGAGGAAGAAGTTATGATAATACTTCTGCTTTATATTGTAATCACTGTGGTCCAGGATGCTGAAGATATTTAGTCATCTCCCTTCTAGCCTGAATGCCATGGGATACCAAGGGACACCTAAATCTCTTGAGTAGTCAGTGGATAAGCGTGTGTCCTAACTGCCACACATGGGGTATCTCATTCCTTCTGTGATGTCTTTCTAGTCCATTGAATTCCATGTGGAATGGAACAGCCTCAGCAAGAGGGAGTGAGCATGTGGCCTCTGTCTAAATTGTGTGTATGTATTCCATAACACTTGTGGCATTTCTTTCCATTACAAAGCATATAATTTATGAATCACTGCCCATCCTTTATATGACATTATTTTTATCATCTATCAGTCAATTTCCTGTAAAGCAATAAAATCCTTTGCACAGCAGGAGATTTTAATGTCCACTTCATGACTGAGCAATAAGTGAAACTGGTAGAAGGGGAGAGCTCAGTCAGCTTTGGTATCTTGACTTGGAATCTTGAAAACTGCAGACAAAACCAGTTATTTGCATACATATTTGCTCCAGAGTATTTTTGCTTTGCAACCAAAGTGTTTGAGCTTTCTGACTAGAAATCTTATTGTTGCTTTTGCAGCTAGAAGTATTTGACTTCGTTATTTCTGATAGAGCATCAGTGATACTGATGCACTTGGAATTATATAGGGATTCCTTTATAGCTGTTTGGCTAGTAACTGGTCAGTGGTCCTGATAGTCTCAAGTATAAGCATTGCAACATTTTCTTTTTTAGAGCTGTTGTGTCTTTCTGAAGCCTCTCTTTCCTTATGGTAACTGCTTGTTTACCTTTTTTTTTTTTTTTAAACTAGTACAAATATCTTTTCTTTTGACAGATTAACTTCAACAACTAATGGATCTCATTTTGCAAAACACATCTTACGGTGTATCTGTAGCAGAATTAGGCTCAAAGGTAGATGCATTGCACCTACAAATTTCTCCCCTCAAAACACTTTTTTTAGTTGTTATTTTTTACCCTTTTTTTGTCATTAACTTTTGTTTTCAGTATTATTAGTATTTTGGTGCTGCAGGAACATCTGGTAACATGAGTCATGGACCAAGCCCTCATTGTTGTATTGTTAGCTATTGTTTTGCTTATCACTTTCTTTCTTCTGTAGAGTGCAAGGATACCTGTGAGAAAGTGGTTATATAATTTTTGTTCCATACCTTAAAGGCTTTTGTAACATGAAAGTTTAGATCTATAATTATAATTGTGCAGGATGCTGTATGCACGAGCAGAATGATAGCACTAGCCAGGTAGTTTACAATGATGTATTGTGGATTTCACTATTTTTTAAAATGAACGTGGAAGTGAAAGATTAGATTGACAACTTATATGTCAGGCTTCTTGCTTGGGTCTTTTAAAATAACCGAAATACAGTGTTGTCACTCCCTCCCTCCATCCCCAGCTTATACTGGAAAATGCTGACGAGACCCTTATCTTTTGAGATGGCACCATGCACAGCTTTAAATACTGGTTATAATTGTTAATGTGTTATCTGATATTTTTTCCACACATAGGCAGCTCAGGATAGAGTCTCAGTAATAAACTTAATGAGTTCAGAGGGAAGATACAGTATGCTTATGTGAGTATTATAATGATTGACATTTTTGCAAACAGAATATGATAAGTGGTGCAATTTTATTTTCAAAGTTTAATCAATACGGAGCTCTTTGATATTGCCATGTACTTTGCAAATAGATGCTTCCTTGAGATGACAGCAAAACAACTTCTCTATTGTGGTGTGTTTATGCTTAGGGTTTAATCAATCTGCTTTAGTGATTGTTGTAAATTTTGATATTCCAAAAAATAAATAGAAGCTATAAAATAATTTGCTTTAGGGTGGCATTCTGCTGCTGCTAGCCTGGGTCATCTGGCTTTACAAAGGGTTAAAAGGGTGCAAAGTCCATCACTGTGCCGAGTACAAGAGCATGGGCTGTGTACCAGTTTATTCCCATGTATTGCAAACCCATGCCAGCTGTTACATAGGAAATTAAGGTGGACCTTTTAGGCTTAAGAAGGACTTTATCAATATCTTGAGTTACCTTTTGGGACTGAATTTCCTCTCAAATAACATGAGTAAGAAATAACCTTTACCTCCACTGCTGGGAGACCACAGCATTACACTGCCACCCACCCCCCCCCCCCCCCCCAGTAATTTTGATCCTTGATCCACATGGGTAGGTGGAAGTGGTTGAAGCTCTTTCTGTATGAGCATGAACATCCACCTAGTGCAAAACCCCTTGGATGGTTCCTTCAGTGGGCTCCAGCACTGATACTGGTGCTCTTCAGGGAGGCTCAGAGGAGCAGAGCATCCCTCTCCCTTCTCTCGAGCATATCAAGCCAGCACAGAGAATTTTGTGGAGGTGCCCGCTGCTCTGGGTGAGCTTTGTTCTTGCTGAGCACACTCCGATTGCTTGTGTCTCTTTTCTTCTTGAAAACCACAGTAGCAGTTGAAAGCTGAACTTCGAAAGATCATTTCACAAACATTTGAAGGCTGGCCATGTCCTCAAGGAGCTGTGATGCCGGCCCAGCTTGTCCTCCATATTGCAGTAACCTGCACAAATTTGTGCTGGCCCCACAAAACTGGTCCCAGGGAAGCCTGCCTGGAACAGACGGCGTTAACGATTTATGGGATGTGGCAGCGTAAGGACACACAGTGTGAACTTGGAGATAACCTTTGGCAGGGAACTCTCTCTGTCTCTCTCATTCTTTGTGATAAAAATATAGGAACTGGGAGGCATTTGGGAAACAAGGAAGCTGGAGCATTTCAGGTGACTTGACCTGAATTTAAAAGACTGCCACTTGCACTGATGCAAAACCTCCAGAGATGTCAGTAGGAGATCTGTGCCTGGCACCACTGCAGGGTATGACCCGCTTGGCATTGGGCTGGATCCTGATCTCAGCACTGAAATTCCTCTAGAGGCATGAGGGGTTGCGGCAGGCTGACATCAGCGTAAGATCAGGGTTTCTGTGTGCTGTGCATACTAGATGAGTTGTTATAGACACCCGTGAAAAAAATGGTCTTTGAAAATTTATTTATTTTTCATAGTTTTTACTTGCAGCAAGATACTGCTTCAGCAGCCAGATACTGCAGCTTCAGCTGTAGTTCCACTTATCTTCATACAGACAAAAGATTTAAGAGAATGACCTCAACAGAGCAAAGATTTTTTCCTTCTTTTTATATAATTTTGTTATGTGATATAAGTATGTGAGGGAGCTCTGTATGTGTAAATATATACATATATGTATGTACATCTGTTTGTTTAGATAACATGTATTTTCCTTTGCTGTCTCTAACCAACATCAATTTCTGTTCTGCCTTTGTAAATATGCCGTAATGGCTGATTCTTTTGCATTCTTTGTGCTATCTGTGCTTGGGCTGAATAGCAGCCGACACTTTAATTGGGATTACTGAGCTGAGTGCATTTGCCTTTGGAATTGGACACTTTTCAGTGTGAAGAGAGAGTACCACAGACTGACTCTTCTGTCTTTATCCTCAATCAAAACTCCATTAAATCAGACCTGTAGTGTTCAGCAAGGCACATTCTCCATTGCATTGAAATGCATGGGAAAGGCTGGAGACTCACAGTTTTTAAGGTTAATTAGATCCTGAAAAAGAGAATTAAAAGTTGTTTTCCTTATCTTTTTTTCTATTTTTAAGAGCCTTTTTAATTACCTTTATCTCTGTTGGTGTATTCATATACACTTTTCTCTTTATAGGAAAAATACCATGTGCTTTTCAGTTTATTAAAAACCTTTTTGATAGGCAGATTCTGCTAATACTTATTTTAAACAAAAATGAACACAGTGCTGGTACGTTCTGTTAAAATTTATTCATTAGATATTTGTATATATTAATGCAAGCCATGCAGTTAATCTTTATTTGTGTTTAATGGAGTGATAACATTATTAACTGCTTAGGCACTAAATGAGAATTTGGTTTTCAGTTGGCTGCATTGTGTTTGGAAAATAAAGGAAGGAATAGTTTAGGGCATAACCATTCAAAAATTCTTTGGTGGGGGTGGTAGTTTCAACAACTAAGGGTTGTTTTTTTTTTCTGGCTCCTGTTACATACCTGCTGTGGACCCTACTGTTGATTCAGAAAGGTAAATAATCTTATTTTCAACTCTCTTTGGCTTCATGAAAATATGCCTCTTCTATCAATATAGGAACAGTTAAGCGACCCGCCCATGTGCAAGTAGAAAAATACCTTCTATGGCCCCAGAGAGGGCTCTCAAAGCCTGTCTAACACTTGCCAGCAGAGCCAGTCCCCTTATAAGCACAAGGTTTGAGGCAGTAGAAAACTATTGGCTGGAGTCAGTCTTAAAACTTCTTTTGCATATCTCCACAAACTTCTTGCATCTTTGCATAGCTGAAAATAGAGCTGTTTTTCATGCTTACCCTTCTTATGTCAGTATACCTGAAGGAGAAGGATGGAATGTAATGTAGGAGGGAGACGTAGTTTTGGTTTTTTTCTCAATTTTAGTTTAATTGTTTTTGCAGATGAAGAAAGAATTGGTTTTTTGGATGAGAGACGTAGTTTTGGTTTTTTTCTCAATTTTAGTTTAATTGTTTTTGCAGATGAAGAAAGTTGCATTCGTAGTGCTCCTCCCCATTCCAAGTTTCCTTTTGTTACTCTCACTTCCAGTCCTTTCCCCCACATCCCTTTAAAGAGTACTGTGTATTCAGTTCTCTATACCCTTAGCAGTAATCCAGGCATGAGGTGGTTTGGGCACGTTCAAGAAAGGCACTGTAATTTCAGCAGTCATTTGGCTCCTCTCATTCTAATGAAGTTCCTTGCTCCATGTTAGATTAAAGCAGTTTTCTGTGGCTTCTTTACTGTTCTGTACAACACACTTCAATCATGAAAGAGCAAAGTTCTCAATGGATTGCAGGATTTTCTTCTTGATCCTTTTTTTCCTGCTCCTATGATCTCTTTCTTCTCATCTCAGCTCTAGGTTTTAGATCTGTTGTACTGAATGTAAAATGTCTGGCAAGAGCAGGACTGAACAGAGACTGACCAGATAGACTTCCAATCAATCACATTACAAAAAAAAAAAAGAGTACTCAAACTGGAAGAGGCACAGAGGAGAGACTGCTGTGGGAATTCAAAAGAAAAACGGGGTGAACTCCATTTTAAGAGGCTGGTTTGGAGATCCTGGGGTTATCAGAAATAATCAAACACTGGAACTAGAAGCTGTCAGTGTAAAACAGTGCTGAAATTAATTGTCCTGGTGTGATGCTGAGGTGAGCTGCTATCTCCGTGGTGTTTATGAGGTAGTGCATGCTGCACTTTTTGCTTTGTTTCTTGGAATAGATCGAGGATCTCTGCAGCATATGGCAGAAAGGCAGTCACGGGATTGTTCTCTCTTTTGTATATATTGGACTATTGAAAATGGGGAGATACCAAAGCTTCTTTTGTTCTACTCTGGCCCTAGTGGCAGTGTGACCAAGTCTTCTTCTGTGACTAAGCCCGATGTACTCTCCTCTTAATAACCCTCGAAGCCACAATGTGATGATTCCCAACTGGGTAAAGGCAAGCGAGCAGAAGCTAATGTCAGAACACAGATCTCTGCATTTTTCTTGATTTTCTAGTGCTCTATTTACATGATCACCCATTGGTTTCAAAGCTAATTGAAATCCCTACTTGAGATGCTGAATGAATGCAATCATACAGTTAATCAGACTTTGCTTCAGAAGTTATCTTGACCACTACTAGAACTGGGAGTTTCACTTTTCCATTCTAGCCTATGTTTTGCAAGCACGGATTTGGTGTGCCAAGAGGCACACTGAAAGGCTCTTCTGGGCATGTGAAACTTCAGTCCCCTATACTGTGCTGTGATCAGCTTTGCTTTGGTCTGCAGAATCAAACACTAAGTAGCCACAAAGAGCTTGCAAACACAATTCATGGTTCTGCTGCAGTGTTTCCTTCACACTTAGGTATTTCACACCTGATGTTATCTAAGAGTTCTTCAACACAGCCCCAGGCATCCAGGAATATCTCAAAAGTTATTGATTTCCAACTTACTCTCAAATCTTGACATTCTTGTTTGCATAGCTTCAGGGTTCTGCCATGTCAAAGCAAACAGGCATCAGTTGACACAAACAAATACAAACTGGAGGTACAAAGCAATGAGGCAGGGCTGTTCGCAATGAACTAGTGGCTTTTAATGGAAGCTGCGTCATGTGTTCCCCCAGTGACTTTGAAACTGCCAATAATACAAAGCTCTGGCCTTATTTGATGTTTCATGCAGTACTACAGCTGGTGTCAGTGCAGTGCCCAGGAACCTTGCTCTAGACATGGGAAAACACAGCGTAAGGTGGTCATTGCCCCAAATGTAACTATTGAGTGAAACAGAGATTCCTTGATGTCATCAATATCAGAACAGCCTCCAAAGAGCACAAAAATATTCTCCTTTGAAATATATACTTGTTTTTGCTGATGTTGGAAAACAATTTGTTTGGATTCCATACAAGGGAGTGTCTGATGAGTCACTTGTATACAGAGGAAGTCAAGACGCTTTATGTAACTGCTCAGTGTCAGAAGAAAGCTAATTTAATAGAGCTTAGCAAGTTGTGGATTTAAACTCATCCTTTTCTGGCATCTCCTGAAAGTAGTATATTACCTTGCTAACAGGCAAAATGCCATCCAAGCAGATGAGCTGAGGTAGTCAGCCAAAATACCAGGGCCAGGTTCATCAAGTGTGTTTGTTGAGGTCAAAGCTCCTGGAAGGCAGCATAACAGAGGTTCTGTGTCCTGAGCTTCTGAGGCTGCTACCTGCTAATTGGATAGACTGGCTTTGCCTTAGCGCTGATCAGAGTTAATGCCCGAGATCAAAAGTTAGCTCAATGAAGATAAATTTGCAGCATGAGAGAATTAATCGTGTAATTAAGTTACTGAAATACGGAACAAGCAAAGCATTGATATTATGTAGGTGTGTAGAAGAGTATAGCGAGGCAAGATCCTGAGGCACTCACTGAATCTGAACAGTTTGCCATACAGTTTAAAGAAAATTAAGGGTCCTAATTTCTGTTTGAAGTTATGGACTATAACGAGCAGAGGAGGGAAGACTCCTGCAGCTAAATTGGATACTTGCTAGCTATTCCATATACATCAAAATTCCTCCCTCAAATTCTCTAGAAAGGGCCCCATGTCCCTAGAACATACCACAGAACTTTCGGATTGCTGTGTGATCTTTTCTGAAATCCTGAGGAAATTAGCACATCGCCATGAGAGCATGTAAAGACTGTTCCTATACTGAGGCAAAACTGGCTTTGCCTGCCATCTTCTGTGATTACACACAACTCTGGCTGTAACAAAATCAGAGAGATTCCTGCCACAGAGGTAGGAATGGGGAAGCACAGTGTTGGGGATACTACTCTTCCCCATTAAGCTTCAGCCTTGTCTTTCATCACAGGTGAAAAATTATTGTCTTACAGCTGAGTACCACTTATTCTCTATCCTGAAGGCCTCCTTCACTCAATAAGGATAAGAACTTATGAATCACATAAGCTACTGTAACATCCTATGTTACAGTAATTTTTCCTTTTACAGTAGTCAGCAAAGTTTTTCTAAACTCCTTTCTTTCTATTCAGACACCTTGAGATATATGACAGGTGAAGGCTTTTGAAATAGAGTGCAATCTAACCTGGAAACATGGGGGAGCTTTATTTAAAGCAGGTGTATGTACACACACCCCCTACGCATACAACCTCCTTTTTGCCCATATGAAAAGAAACACCTTCCCAGAATTTTCAGCCAGTGTATCCTATTTGCATGCGTTAAACATTCAGGGCATCAAACTGTGATCAGACGGGTAAGGTCAGAAAGGCCAGAAACTTGCTTTCTGCTGCAGAACATCCTGGTAGGATGTAAGACAACAAGGAAACCCTCTTGGAGACTGCTGAGGAGGTCTCTGCTATACAGATAGTGCATGCCATCCTCTAAAAAGGCAACAGAATGTTTATGCAGAGGATGAGAAGCACCTTTTAAGGGAAATAGAGCCAAGCTAGGATCTACCAGGAGCATTACCTCCTGATCAAGTGGCCTGTAACAGACACACCACAATGTCATCCATTGTGGGCTGCCCTCTAATCCCGACACATAAGCTGTCAGCTGGCTCATCATCTGCCCCAAGGCCTGGCTCCATGCATCTCTTACATCAAGGGCAGCTCTCCCTCCTTGCTGTCCTGGCCTGTCCTTCCTGGAGAGCTGGATCCATCCACAGCAGCCCTCCATGGCAGCTGACCCCCCTGTCCCGAGCTAATGCACCATGTTGCTGCAATCCCAGCAAGATCCCAGCCCAGCCCAGGACCTCTAATGCCTCCTGTTTGTCCCCATGCTGCATGCTGTAGTGTACAGGCACATACTGGGGACCATTGTGGACCACTATGAAGCAGCACTAAGGCATCGCACCCTGCCCAGAGACCCCTGCCCTAGTGGCAGAGCTGCTATGATGGAGGCCTACCAGCCCCATAAAGATTTATTTTCCTGTACAGCACTTTCCAGTCTTAACAAACCATTGACATCAAGAAGCAGATATCTCACTGATGGTGCAGAGACACCTGCCCCGGCACCTCGGTGACAATGTGCTGCGCTGGGACAGCTGGGTGAGCCGAGCTGCATTTTGGTTTTGTTTCCCAGGTGTACCAAGCACACAGAATTTAGCAAAACCATGACCTGAGCCCTCTGCACAGCACTCGTTAGCAATGGGCTCAGCCTTTGGTGCTGCATGGTGCATACTAACGACTTGTTTTCATCCTTCCAGGGCATGGGAACTGCCTCCACACGCGCCAGCGTCCTTGGCCATTCCTCGTGCGGCATTTGGAGCCTGCACAGCAGCAGCTTCACCTGGCATACAGGCTACCAGTGCTCGGGAATCAGGGGCAGCCCGCAAGGGACCTGCAGAGGTTTTGGTAGGTTACAGGTGGTTGCATTTGCAAAGGAAATAAAGGAAACAATCACTTGTTCAAAAGACTGTGTACAGGATTGGTGATAAGTAAGATTTTGCTTTTTTTTTTTCTTAATGTGCAGACACCTTTTTCATAACTTCTGTCTTGCCTTGAAATGAGCCAGGCTGCCCACTACACTGGCAATATGATGCTATGGAGCTGGCAGCCTTTCTTTTTCACAGCCCTACACTAAATGCAGGGCAAACAGGCAGGGGGAAAAAAAAATCTGAAAAGAGGGAAAGTTGTGCCATTCTGTTTTCCCTTCCCCCATTTTCTGCCTGCTCTTTTCCTCAGGTCTTTTGCCCTAGTACAAATGCAGGTAAAACCCTCTGAGTTACAACTAGCAAAATCAAGAGAGCTGTGGGCTTAGTCAGTATGTATCAGCTCTAATTTCTCTATTATTTCTCCTCGTAATCTAGACAATTCTTGCATGTTTTCTGTTCCATTCTTTGGGTCAAGAAAACACTGGTTAATAGCCAATTATTTCATGCCCTAAGGAAGTTTTGGGAAAGAAGTTCCTGGGAAGAGTCAACTTGTTTCAGGAAATGTGACTAATATTCAGTAGGTGAGATGTTTCCCTTTGCTCTCCTTCTTAATACTGTCCCATCCCAGCACAAGGCTGAATTTATTACTGGAATAGGTATGGTTCAGATAGAGCATAATAGTTTCCCTGACTTCTGGGTTTGTTGATCTTTTTTTTTTCTTCTTCTTCACAAAAAGCAAAGGTTTAGCCAGGGCATCATGGCAAAGCTCCAGTTAGGTAATTAAATTCCACTTACTGAAAATTCCTCTTTTAAAATCTGTCCCAGAGTACAGTCTGCTTTTCCTGTGAGCACTTTGAAAGGACTGATTCATTTTAACTTCACAGCTATACAAATTCTGAAGCCTGCTGAAATTATCCTTGACTCCCTAAACCAGAATATGCAATTCCGCCTGAGGTATCTAAAGGTACAGTTTTGCATGCTTAATTGTTGTTGTCTGAATTCTTGTTTAGATACAATTCATGTAGAATCAACCTGGGTACCAATAGGTCAGATTCTGCTGACTAGCAGAAGTAAACAAAATTATTTGCCTGGGAAAAGCAAGCGCTATTTAAAACTATATTTTTATTAACACATAGAGTAGGCCATGAATAAATTCAGTTTGTGCATTGAGGGCCATTTTGCATGTGCAAAAATACAATTGTGGATAAAAAGGCTGAAAGATAATCTGAGGTGTGCAGTCTGGAAAAGCAATCCAGAACAGATGATCCACAGTATAAATTACTGCAATTTATATTTTTAATTTACTTGTGCTACTTTAATTTATTGTTGTTTATTCATTTGATAGATGGCATTTAATTTCAGTATGAGAGCTTCAGGATGAGTGTTTGATGCTAATAGTTGGAATTTATTCCTGGGCAGAAAGCCAATGTGCCACAATCATGTTCCACTTAATGCCCTCCAAGCTGTACTTAAGTGGCCTTCTGCTGCCCTTGGGGTATGTTTTACACAGGAAGCTTAAAGCCTGATGCAGGCCTGCAGCTCACTTGCTGGAGCAAGGGAAAGATAACTTTTCCTCTTCTGTTCTCTTCAGCAAGAAAAGCAAATAATTGGATTACTGGCCCTTCGATTGTGCTCAGCACAAACGGTACAAAATCCCATTGTATTGGATGTCTGAGATGAAATGTAAATTGATAAAGAAAACAAATGTATTGAATTGGTCTAATATGTCAATAGTATGCTATTACCTGATTAAGTGGAATAGCTATGATTGGTCTTGTAAACAGCTAAATGAATGTAAGACATCTGCTGCTAAAGTGGCCACATGAAAATAAAATAATAAAATAATAAAATAATAA
>NW_010326504.1:0-32160 GCF_000700745.2 Antrostomus carolinensis
AACTTACTGGACGTCTACTGGAAATACAACATAGCAGAGGGAAAACAGTCTAGGAGGTTCCTGGAGCGTGTGGAAGACACAGCTGGTAAGTGAGGCCCCCAAGGGAGGTGCCTTGCTTGACCTGCTGTTTACCAACAGAGAAGGCCTGGTGGGAAATATGGTGGTCAGAGGCCGACTTGGGCTTAGCAACCATGAAATGATGAGAGTTCTCAATTCTTGGTGAAGTAAAGAGGGCAGTCAGCAAAACCACTACCATGGACTTCTGGAGGGCAGACTTTGGACTATTCAGGACACTGGTTGAGAGAGTCCCTTGGGAGACAGCTCTGAAGGGCAAAAGGGTCCAGGAAGGCTGGACATTCTTCAAGAAGGAAGTCTTAAAGGCTCAGGAGTAGACTGTCCCTGTGTGCCGCAAGACAAACTGGCGAGCAAGATGACCAGCCTGGCTGAACAGGAATCTCTTGCTGGGACTCAGGAAAAAAAGGAGAGTTCACCATCTCTGGAAGAAGGGGCAGTCAACTCAAGAAGAGTACAGGGATCTTGTTAGGTTACGTGGAGAGAAAATTAGGAAGGCAAAAGCCCAGCTAGAACTCAATCTGGCCACTGTTGTTAGAGATAACAAAAAGTGTTTTTACAAATACACTGACAACAAAAAGAGAGGCAAGGAGAATCTCCATCCTTTATTGGATTCAGAGGTCAACACTGCCACCAAGGATTAGGAAAAGGCTGAGGTACTTAATACCTCCTTTGCCTCAGTTTTTAACAGCCATCATAGTGGAATGAGCTTCTTTCTCACATTCCAATTTTACGAAGAAGTACAATGTCATACGGGCAACTTGATGGAAGGTCAGAGCCAATCTTGTAATATTTACAGTAATTACAATACAGAAATTTTCTTGAACCTGACAGTGAAATCTTGTCTTACACCAGGAAATACCAACATCTCTGCATTCCCAAGTTTGACTGTCCTCCTTCTTCAGCCCCCGAACTGGCCTTTGACCAGCTGATGACCCAGTAGATCATAGTACAGGTTATGTTTCCATGCAGGCAGCACTGCATCATTCACAGCAGCTGCCACTGAATTGTCCTGTGCTAGAAGTTCAGGCAGAGACAATTAAGAAACTGATGCATGCCTCATGCACTTCAAAACATGGAGTTTTCTCCCCATCTTTCCTAGGATGGCATGGGGAGGGATCAAATCAGCATCTCAGTCATCAAAGGCAGCTTACGTGATGTATGGGAATTCAGCATACACTTACCCAATTTCCTCAGGTCTGTTTTCTGAGAGTCTAGAAACTCTCCTGAGCCACATCTTGTGAACAGTTCAGTGACCTATAAGTTCCAAACAAACACTTATCCTTCTTGCTCTGCTTATCACTACTGAAGCCCTAGGCACTAGAGAGGAGCACAGCTGCAGATCAAACTTCCTCTGCATTTCCCAGGCCACATAATTAGATCAGCATGAGAAAGTCTTCCATGGAAGTGATTAAGTTTAAAAATTTGCTTTGAATCTCTGGATGCCAATGCCATGTCCCATATTCCTGCCTGTAAAGATTTCCTGTAGCAGAAAAGAGGGAAGCATGACTGTCACATCCCAGATTTCTGCTCATAAAATTTTTCTGTAGAAGGAGAGAGGGAAATGTGACTCAGATTTGCTGATTCTCGTCGTTGGAATAAGGTGAGTATAACACACGAGGTCTGTGGGCAAACATTTATTTTGCAGCTTAGGCTCATCAATAAGTAATGAGGTAGCAAAAATGCCTAATATTTGTCATGCATATGAGATGTAGGCCTTGTGTTATGTACTGGAAGAAAGTAAGAGGGAGAGAGGGAGAGAGAGAGAGAGAGAGAGAGAGAGAGGGAGGGAGGCAGTAGCAAGGCATGCTTGTGAAGCAAAGATCAGAAAGGAAAGGTAAGAGGTAGGTAAGATCAAAGGTAAGATCAGAAAGGAAAAGGCTTTACTCACACTATCCCTGAACAGGGGCCTGCCAAGACTGCGTCAAAGTGCCTGGGGTGGTGCCAGGCCTGCCATCTGCTCCATCTCCATGAGAGAGACCATCCAAAAGAGAGCACTGCAGATGACTGATGAGATAAACAAGGCAGTCATAAATTCTAGATTCCTTTTTCTCTTTTTTTGTTACAACTCTCATCTACATTGCACATTACTTTTTCAGTCTGTATCAAATCCTTTTCTATTTCCATCAGACTTACCTGTCTGTGCTTTCCTTTGCTGAGAGGACTTTCATCTGCTGAGTCAGAGCTCCTGGGATTAGGGCAACACCATCTGGCAACAATATCTTGTACTTGGTCAGCCATTATAGCTGCTGTCCTGCCTTTCATGTCTGTGATGCTGGAAGTCTACTCTCTTGGTGTAACCATGGATTAATCTGTGCCACTCCAGGATCTCCACAAAACTCTAAGGCAGTCTTTCCTGCTTCTCTCTTTTTTTATCTGATCTAGAGTTTCCATGAAAGTCCAGTAGATTTCTCTTTTCTTTATTGTTGCTGCTGATGCAGCTGCTGAGCCAGGTGCATGAACAAGTGTAATTTACAGGTTGCTATGACTTCGAGAGATTCCTTATTTGAGAGATGCCCAGCTGGTGAATCCTGGCGTTAAAAAAATGTAATGCTTTATGTAAAAAGCAAAAAGCTTATTGCAGCTGTCAGTAAGGAAAAGATGAATAATGACCAGTTTTGTCCATGGTTTAAATGCCTTGAATAACATGGGTGTGCATGGAGAATCTATGCAAAGGAAGCAGTTCAGACATGTATCTTCATATGGACATCTGAATGCAGCTGCCTGCATGAACAGAAGACATGAACAAAGGCAACAAATGTACTTCTTGATTGGTAGAGAGGGAGTTCAGGCAAGCACCTTCCAAACAGCAAAACATTTGAATCACTGCTCATAATCAACATTTAGAGAGATAAATTGCACTCTGAATTCTCATCTCACTTGAGATCTCTAGGTGTTACTCTGCTATAAATAATAATAGCCGTTCTTTTGGCAAGTGAAGGAGGTTGAGAAATTGGTTAGGAGAAAGACTAATTCTTTCATCTTATAACATATGTATGATCAAGATGGGGGAGAGGATGTGCTGAACTTGGAAGATATGTGTGAGGCTGTGGTTCCAGTCTTCCTTGCAGGATTTGTGAGATTTCTTTTCCTACAGAGAAGTTGGCAGATAAAGCAGATAAAGTAAAGATTAAAGCACAATCACAGGCAGATTTGGAGAAATATGCATAGTAACTGCCTGGCTAAATTTTGATTGTGAGATCTAGAAATCTGTCACTTTCATGAACAGAAGATTCACATAAATCATTAGCCAAAAACTAAGGAAAGTTATTATCACTTATTTTCACAGAAAAAAATAGTTGAAAGAACAATTTAACCATCTTTTCAACCGTGAAAAGTGATACTACCTTTTCAGCCGTAGTTTTGTATGGCTGCTTTGACTGACATATTAGAAAAATCAGTACATCCTGTAGAAACTGATATTGCACAAACAATCAAAAGATTAAATTATATTCAGAAACAGCTTTTTTACACCTTCTCAATAAACTCTTTGATGTTAATTCAGACAATTTTGCATAAAGCTCTGTAACACCTTAACACAATAAATCAGTAATATTTCAATACATTTTATCAGGGAAAAAATCTCATTTTGAAATAGGCTGTTCATTTACCTGTTCATAATTTAACTACTATAATATACACTATATAATATATCTACTATAAACTTACAAGGCATTCAAGATTGAACTTAATGAATTCATTTTCCATTTTGTTTCTACTGTAGAAGCTTTAGTGATTCTTTTAATTTCTTTGGACCATGCTCTGATGAATACAGAACTTGTCTCTGCTTTACTTTCATTGCAGAGTCTATTTTGTTTAAAACCTGCTGTGCTGTAACACAGAAATCACACTTTATTCAATAAAACTCAAGTTAGCAAAGGTTATGCAATTTTTAAAAAATTGTCAATTTTCCAGTATATATTGTATTCATCAATATTGAAAAAACTATAGTGATTCTCTGAAAATGTGGTGGTTTCACCTACAGGTAAGGCCATGCATTCTTGCACTCACCCCCACTCACCCACTGAGATGGGAAGTGAAACATAATAAAGGGTTTGTGGACTGAAAATGAGGACAGGGAGGACTCAGTCACTAATTATGGTCATGGGCTAAACAGTGTTAATTTGGGGAAGAAAAATCAATTTAGTTCATTACCAATCAATCCGAGTAGGAGAGTGAGGCATAACATCCACATCTTAAAACGCCTTCCACCCACCCCTCCCTTCTTCCCAGGCTCAAATCACTTTGCTCCTGATTTCTCTGCCTTCCCCCCACCAGTGGCACATGGGACAGGGAATAGGGGTTGAGGTCAGTTTGTTTGTGCTGCTCTTTCCAGCATGACATCCCTTCCGTGGGCTGCAAGAGTTCAGGAACAAAGTGTTCCAATGCAGGCCTCTCATGGAGCCATGGAACAATTTGGACAAATCTCCCAGCTCCAGCATGAGGACATCCATGGGCTGCAGATGGGCCTTCAGTCCAGCGCACCTCCTCACCCCACTCTGGGGGTCATCCCCCTTGGCTCTGAGTTTCTCCTTGCTCATCAAATGAGCATGCAAAGTCACAAGTGCCTTCAGGCTCAGCTTTCTGCTCCAGCGTGGAGTCCTCCATGGCCTACACGTGGGTATCTGCTCTGCCACTGAACCTCCATGGGCTGCAGAGACTTTCTTTGCCTCCTACTCCATGTGGTTGAACTGAGTGTCTCAGGTTCTCCGTCCTCCTCCTCCTCCTTCCTCATGGCAACGATTCTCTCCTCTTTGTTTAGGCCCATGGTCATCTTTTGTTCAGGTCAATGACCTCTCCAGGTTCTCTTGTCCTTTTTCTTTTCAAAACAGTCCTTCCCTTCATAAATATGGATTCACAGAGGTGTTTTCTGTTACTAATTGTCTCAGGCTGGGCTAGCGGAGGGTCTGCTTTGGAGCCAGGGGAGCTTCGTGAAGCTTCTCACAGGGGCCATCAATATAGCCCCTTCCCCTACTACAAAAAACCTGCCCTCCCACACACAAACCCAACACAGAAAAATGTGTAGATATGTGTTAGATTTCTAAATGTGTTGGATTTCACATTTAGAAAGTGAGCAGAATCAAGTCAATTTGCTAGAGTACTTTCATTCCAGTACTTGAATTTTTTACTTCTGTTCAATCACATTATTCTGTAGTGCTAAGTACTCATATTCCTGGAATCCTAAATGAGTACTAGAAAAAAAATTCCTCTTTGACAGAGTAGTTGGCAGAGCAATATAAAATGCATGCTACTGTTTGTATGGATTTTATTTGTTTCTTGGTAAGTTACTTGAACTCTTTATTCTCGCACCTGCATTATCCATAACCAAGATACAGAGTGTTAGGATATTTTTTAAAAAATAATCAGCAAGAAAACTATGCATTCAGAAGAACGAATGGTACTGTGAATAGATGCACATCCAAGTACACATGAGATTAATCCAGTTTACATCTTCCTCCTCTAAAATTCTGAGTAAATATTTCAACCTAATTTAAGTTTTTCTTTATGCTTATGTCTCTATCTTCTCATGAATCCCAGAATCATTATTATTTATATTTTCCCTGGTAAATCTTTCTTCAGGGTTCTTTTGGCAGATAACTGCAATATAGAGCAACAATGCAGTAAGGCTTGTGTTGATGGCTTGCGTAAACACTTAAAAACACACTAAACCACTTTTTTTTATGTGTATTTGGTTTGCGTGGCAAGGTTTTGGTAGTAGAGAGGGTGCATAGGGGTGGCTTCTGTGAGAGAAGCTGCCAGAAGCTTCCCCCATGTCCCACACAGCCAATGCTACCGGCTCCAATACGGACCTGCTGCTGGCCAAGGCCGAGCCCAACAGTAATGACGGCAATGCCTCTGGGATAACATAAGTAAGGAAAAAAAAAAAAAAGAAGGGAAAAAAAAGCTGCATACTTTGCAGCAAGAGAGAGGAGGGAGATGTGAGAGAAACAATCCTTGCAGACACCAAAGTCAGGGAAAAGTCAGCTGGTGTAACTTGTGGTGAAGATCATGGTGAGGCAGGCTGTCCCCCTGCAGCCCATGGAGGTCCATGGTGGAGCAGATACCCACACTGCAGCCTGTGGAGGACCCCAAACTGGAGCAGGTGGATGCCTGAAGGAGGCTGTGACCCCATGGGAAGCCCGCACTGGAGCAGGCTCCTCTCAGGACCTGTGGCCCCGTGGAGAGAGGAGCCCACGTTGGAGCAGGTTTGCTGGCAGGACTTGTGACCCCGTGGGGGATCCACACTGGAGCAGTCTGTTCCTGAAGGACTGCAGCCCATGGAAAGGACCCATGCTAGAGCAGTTCATGAGGAACTGTCAGTCATGGGAAGGACTCACGCTGGAGAAGTTTGTGAAGGACTGTCTCCTGTGGAAGGGGCCCCACATTGGTGCTGGGGAAGGAGCCCTCCCCTTGTGGAGGAAGAAGCGGCAGAAACAATGTGTGATGAACTGACCCCAGCCCCCATCTCCTGCCCCCCTGTGCCGCTGGGGGGAGGAGGTGGAAATCAGGAGAGAAGTTAAGCCCAGGAAGAAGGGAGGGGTGAGGGGAGGTGTTTTAAGATTTGTTTCTATCTTGTCTGATTGGTAATAAATTAAATATTTTTTTTTCCCCCAAGTCGAGTCTGTTTTGCTCATGCCAGTAATTGGTGAGTGATCTCTCTTTGTCCTTATCTTGGCCCACGAGCCTTTCATTATGTTTTTCTCCCCCTGCCCAGTTGAGGAGTGGGAGTGATAGAATGGGTTTTGGTGGGCATCTGGCATCCAGCCAGGGCCAACCCATCTCATTTTGTAAGAGGGCAAAACATTGTTAAGATGTTGCTGAACCTTCTGTTTTCCTATATCTCTTCACCTTCATGGAAAGCATTTTGTCTGATACTATACTTATAATTGAAATGAAATTGATTTGTGAGATATTCTAGGAGGTTTAAGCAAGAGAAGTCCTGCTATTTCCTATTTGTCATGAGGAATAAAAATATATACTGTTCCCACTCATCTCTGGAAGGATAATTTTCAAACCTGTCAAGTTTGAAGTTCAGACAATTCTGAGTAATCTGAGTAATAAAACATGAAGAATAAAATATCTCTCTGTATACCTATAGATACAGAAAAAAGTATTTGTATCACGTGTTCATGCAGACTGAATTAATTTTACTCTAACCTTTAAAGGGACATTCACCTTTCATCATGCATGGAAAATTTCATCTTATAAGAAGGTTTTACATGGAGAATGGACAGCTGCAGATAAACAGTTTTGCAGTCAAAATAGTAGCCCATGATTTATGCCAGCTGGTTTTAAATTAATGGGAAGATGCCTTGAAATTTCCAGAATATATGGATTCTGAATTCATTGGAAAACTTACTGTGGCAGGAGAAAAACGTGTAAAAGTTCCTATGGATCATGAGGCTAGTAAACATTATGGAAAAACAGATTATTTCCAGGAATAGTGAAGAATCACTTAGTGATTGCAGTTTTTTGTGGTATGTATTTTTGCTCATTTCCTGTGATCTGAAGTTTCTTCCCTATAGAGTTCAGCTCAGGTTTGCAATATCAACACATATTTCAGCACATTTTTAAACTTTTCTAGCTTTTAAAAATTCTTTTAGAGGGGCCCATCAAGGCCAACAGCTGGTTATTTGATAAATTTTTCTTTCTTCTATGAAAATTCTATTTACGATAAAAGGCATCTACCAGGGGTTCTGCAAGAAGATTTACTTTTTAAAAATTTCTCTCATAATAGAATACTTCTGCAGGCCAAACCAGTTTGGAGCTCTTCAGAAATTTATTTTTTTTTATAATATTATACACAAGATAGCCTCTTTGAAGTGGAATGTACTCATTCTGTTTAAGATATGAAGCAGGAAATGCATTTCTTTTCTGAATTTTTATGTCAGTTGAACAGCAAGAAAAGGGACAGGGGAGCCTGGTCCTGATCATACTGCAGCTGGTGTGAGTTTCTGCTGCTGACACAAAGGTAAGCAAAACTGAAAGCTGTGTATCTCCTATTACAGGCTTGGTAATTACTGTGAATCTAAAATAGATGAAGTGTGGGTTTATAAAAAAGAGCATAAGGGAAAGGCAAATCAAGCCTCGTGCATTGATCCCATAGTCTGCCTGAACCTGCTGTTAGATTGAACTGTTTCTACCATTTAGCATTTTATCAAAGTTTACTCCTATCAAGTAACTTAAATATTTTCAAACTTCAGGATTGTTTGACTAGTGAAAACTAACAGCCCTTATGCCTTAGATTATTATTATAATAAAAAAATGGTCATTGCACTATCAATAATGGGAGGAAAAAGAAAACAGAAGGAAAGTATCCAAAGCTCAGGAGCAGTCAGTCTTGGGACCAACATGTTACCCCTGGCTGTTCGGTTTGTCTTGTAATAGTTCTCCAAGCTGCTGGATACTGATTACTGCATTACATGGAGCAACTGCAGGAGTGCGGTGGGTGGCTCACAGCAGCAACGGCAGCTGGTTTCTGCTGTGTGCTTGAATTTGTGGCTGCAAGTAACTTCAAGTGGGAAACACAGCCTATGGGGAAAGAAGGGCAGGTGAGGAGACAAAAGCTCATACTGAAATTTGCTGGAGAGGTCCAAGCAATGCAGAGACGTGTAACAGGAGTGTGATTGTAACTGAACAAAAGAAAGGATTTGTGAAGAGATGCACACCAGTAATCACTTTATATTTTTTAAGAATTCATACTTGTTGCCATTCAAGGATAATAGCCCAGCTAATTAAAAAATGTAAAAAAGAAATAATAAAGTTTGCTTCAAATATGTGATATGCTGTCTTGTAATGGGTAAGATCTTTTGCTCCCATTCTTTTCTAACTGAAACTGAAGTCAGATACTGTAACTTTTATTACAAGAACAAAATCTCTCACTTGGTCTGTGTTCACAGGCTGAGATCTGAGACTGAAAAAAAAAAATCTTCCAAGATGTCTATAATAAAAGCTATCCATTACTTTCCTAGTTACAGCCACAATTCTCTCTGTCACATACATCTATCAGAGTGAATTCAGCTGCTTTTTCTGCACCTTGCTCAGGGGTTTTATCTGGAGCCCATGTTTTGGTTCCACGTACTCCTTCAACATCCTCTGTATTGTATCTTCAACTACATTCAGCTGCAACACATTCACACTCTTCCAAAAAATCAAAAAGGTTATTTTCTCCAGTCACTTGAGGGTGTCCAGGTATTCTGACATTTAAATTTTGATTGATTTTCATAAATTTGCAAATTCATGTTTAAGATTTCCCCTAATAATGGGTATGTGGAGGTAATTCATCCTCTTGTTCTTTTTGCAAACTTTATGGCTTTTCACACATTAGTTTGATCTGTCTGTTAATAAAGCCACCATCCAGATCTGTGAACCATCAACTGCAGGAGCTGATTCTTCTGCTTCAGAATGGGCATGATTAAAATACACTAGCATTTCACATACTTTTTGATGAACTCTTGGGCCCTGGAGCACCCACTTCATAGCCTAATCTGTGTTTGCCAAGGTGGCAGACATCCACATTTCTCCCACTGGCGTTTTGCCCCATCATATTGAGGCCCTCCCACCCCCCCACCCCCCTTTTTTTTTCCATGTGAGCATGACTTAATGAGTTGTGGTACCTTAAGATGTACTGATTTCTTTAGTGAAAAAATGGGAATTTTTATTTTTCTCTTTGGCCTTGGGGAAGTCCCCTGAAAAAGTTCCAAAGTATTTCTGTTAATATGCTACACATTATTAATGAGAACTGAGGACTCACAGCAGAATAATTAATTTGTTCATAATTGCACAATATATGCAAACCTTAAGCTTTCTTACTCTAAGTTAAAGGTGTTATTTACGTATACACACCAGATTATTTGATGCATAAGGAAAAAGCTTGAGTTTTTTTTCACTTTTGGGTTTGGATGGCTGTTTGACAAGCTGGATTTTTAAGACTTCTTGTTCTCCACCTTTCTGGTTATCTAAAAATCTTCTGAAGCATATGTATTCAAGCTTTACACAGAAGTAAAAGGTAAAGCACTGTACATTATCAGTACAATGAACATGTCTTCCTCAAAGTACTTTTTAACTTTATCAGGAACCACAACTAAAGTAGGAAAACAGTCAACAGTTAATGTGTGTTAAACTAGGTGCAATAGAAAGGAAAACACAGGAGTGTAGATGAATGAGGGAACAAATCAAAGATACATCACATCTCTGAATTATTATCTTGAAAGATACTGTAATGTAAATAGGAAAAGTGAATATTTTAAAAAGTTTAATTGAATTTAGATTCTACTTGCAATGTGGTTAATGTTAATTACTTGTTAAGCCATTTCTGAAAGTGTTCTTACACATCACCACATATTTCAGGTGATGAGAGGACACTGCTATAAATAGGGAAAAATGATATTGCAGTATCCTTAAGTTTCTCCTTACTTTAGAAACGGCATCTAGACTAATCATCCAAGGTGTTCAGGAGACTGAACAACTCAGACTACATTAGAAACAGAAATGAAGTTTTTTCTGGTTTCAACTCCAATGTATTTATTAAGCATTTCTGATACAGACACCTAATGGCAGGTGTTTGCATGATATTTCATAGCATGCGTCCTTTGTATACCCTGCATGCACTGCATCAGTAAGCTGCTGCTGTGGTAAGACTGCAGAGGCATTGCAGTCTTGCTACTATTGTTGGTTGTCATGGACACAAGTAATGCACAAAGATTCAGATGATTTTTTTAAAAATTATATAACTTTTTCCTTTTTTTTTTTAGCAAGCTTTATGCATGATTATAGAAAGCACCTACACACAATAACAATACCTTCACAACTTCCCAGGTTGCTTAAGGAATGCCAGTACCTACATTTATATGTAATATCCAGTGACTAATTTTGCATATAGTTATATTTGTCCTATCTATTTGCTATTGGCATGGGTGTATTAGACTCAAGTTTTCCTATGCATGCAGGCAGATTCAAGACTTCTTAATTACTCTATTTCTTCAGTGCCAAATATGATTCACGACAGAAGTGGAACTATGTTTTCAGTACCAACATCTGTATGTTACTGCTGAATGTGGAATCTTAAAGTCCTATCAGAACTAAAAAAAAATTAAGAATAGCTTTTGTTTATGTAAATGGAATTCACTAGCAATTAAGTTATCCAAAATACATGCATTCATTAAAAGATCTGTTGTAAAGGGAGATTTTTACATTGTAATTCGTTGTTAATTGAGAGTTTAATAGGCAACAGTTAGTCTTTGATTAATAGAAATCTAGCCATCAAGGCAGATGGGCTGTATGTATATGGCAGTTTGCATAAACTGTTATCTGTGGCTCACATGTGTAATATTTTATTATACCACAAGAGGTCACACAACATTTATAAATCTATACAATGGAAAAATGGATAATGATTCAATCTCCAAAACAAGGAAGTTAAAAGTCATGCACTAAGTAAAAGGCAAACAGAACAAATTATAAAACAAGACTTTTTTTTTTTTTTTCCCTGTTAAAACACTCTCATGCTGTATGATCTGCTATGAGCTCTATCCAAATACGCTCTCAGCTGTACATTTCATGCTGAAGGCAGAGGAAGCCGTACACTGTGCTGTGGTACTTTCTGAATCATTATCAGTATATGATGTTACCTTAGAAGAAGGACAAGATCAGAGTCTCCTTGGCATGGTGGGTAACATAATCAGATGATATACAATGCAACTGATGGGATCACAGTGATCAACTAAGCATGCTTGGCAGCTCAGTGAAAAGTAGTAAAGCTGAGTTTAGCTGGATAAATTGCTGGTAGTTCAGCAAAATGACAAACACACAAAAGATTTCAATTTTGCAGCAATTGCAGCCTGAATTTCTGAGACAAGATAATTTCATAAGCATAGCATCCAGAATTTTCAATGGAAGTTTCAGTGTGATACAGTGACACAATTCCTGGTGTCTTGTGTGCCAATAATACTCCTCTGCAATTCCTGTTTGCTCTGACTAACTGAAGCAGACCCAGACCAGTGAGCCAAAGTGTGGAAGAAATGTGGCGGGTGGAGGAAGCTGAGGAGTTAGTGCAGTGCCGCCCTGTGGCAGGGTACGAGTGGAACAACCCTTGGGAAATACCTCTGGAGAACGTAGTTTTGGGTGGAAGTATAAAGGAGCTGATTCTTTAGTGTCTGCCCTAAGGTGTGTATGAGCTTATAGAGGCAGGGATGTGAGCATACTACTTAATTCCCATGCTTTTCAGCTTCTTCCATTGCTAACCCTTACTTCTGGAGGGACGATACATCACATCATGTGAAGGTTATTTCTGAGTAATTTTCCTACTTTCCAAGCTTTATCTGTACTAGGGAGATGATAAGACCATAATTATTTGACACACAATAGCCTATCATTTATATCATTAAAACCTGCCTAATTATGTGGCTAGCTTACAGGCTGTTACAACTTTAACAGTGTCTCTTGAGTAAACAAGTCTTCATTCACTCAGGTTGATGTATAATTAAATGGGAAGGAATAATGCCAGGCAGGAACTGACTAGTATAATTTTGCCTTTTTTTCTCAGAGTTTAAATACAAATGGTGTTTAGTGTATCAATAATTTATGGTACTTGCATTTTTTCTCCTAGGAACTCAAAAAGCTTCTCAACAAAGAACATGTATATTTATTTCTATTTTATAGACAACCCCCCACCCCCTCCAACCTCCCCAAAACCCAGAACTAAAAGCTTACACTGTTGTGAGGAATAAACAGCCCCAAAAGACAAAACCTATTGCAAACGTATAGCCTGAAATAGCTTACTGAGCTTTTTTGGTAAGTGCAGTCTCCTGTATCTTAAGGAAAGTCACAGAGACCTAACATAAAATGTTCTCTCTTTTATATAGTTGGTTATGTTAGCTTTCACTTAAGTTTGTGTCTTTTGTAGAGCTACATAGACTGTGCACATTAGTGTATTCTACTCTTCAAATGAGCATAAGAGAGTGACAATAATTAAATAAGTTTTTCTGTTTCATTTTCTGAAGTACCTTATCAGGACTGCAGCCTCTTAAGTGTTTATTTCTTTTGGCAGAAGGATGATCTTTTCTGCAACTACCTGATATTCAGAAAACCTTAATTTTGTTATATGAACTCTGTGACCTTGAACAAGTTATTTAATACCTTTACACCTCCATTTCCCACAGGGAAAAGACATGTGATACTCTTATGGTGGTTGGGGGAAGGAGGACAATTTGTAAGTACGTGAAAGAACAAACAGCCACAATGACAAAATTAAGACTCCTCTCCAAAGCCAATTTATTCCAAAATGTAAAAAAAAAAGGAAAGAGAGAATGAAATTCCTGAAGAGGAGGACTGTTTTTTAGAGCAAAGCAAGGGGTTGAAACAGATGGGAAGATAAAGTGGCACATCCTACGAGCCTTATGTCAGGCCAAGGCTATAGATGGAGATTGTGAATATTCCTCACTGCAGAGAGCTTGCAAGACCAAATAGAACAATTTAAGATTAACTTAATCTCAAATCTTCAATACAATGAGGAAACAGTGTCTGCAATACGATCACTATTACTTAAGCTTTCAGGAAAATATTATACTTTGTTTTAAATAGTCATCAATCAATGGAAATACTTTTATGGGAATAACTGAGGTGTGTGTGTGGGAGGCTGTGTAGAAGGGTTTTGTGTTAGGAAGAGAGGTACAGCATAAACAAATGGCACAATGAACAAAAGAGTTCACTTTTAACATGGGAAACATGATAAAGTATGTAGTTCCAGAACAGATGGGAATAAAGAGGACTATAAGCAACTTTTTGTGTCTGTACTCTATACTGCTTCAGGGACTAAAGTAAACCAGAAGTAGTGTGACCTGTGAGTGATAAGTTGCAGCAGCAAAAGCCTGGAAGCAGACACCCTTCACCTCCTTTGTGACCAAATCCAACATATGAAAAGGTTGCAAGCAAAATAATATCATACCTAATTGGACTAATTAATTCTGAACAATTTCCCCGAGTGAGTATGGAGAAAAAAGAACAGTGAAGGCTCTCATAACAGTGACTTCTGATCATTAGTAATCATGTCTTGACTACATGGGTGATTAGAGATAAGAAATCAGAGAAAAATTAGTAGTCTGATACCAGCACCTTCCTGACGTCCTCTGAAATCCACTCAGTCATTGAAAGTGCAGGGAATGTTTAGCACACTGCAGTGATAGTCCATTCCCAAACTTTATTGAGACATGCAAACATTTTTAAAAATAATATCAGTACCTGACACTTCAAGGAATCTCCTCTGAAATCCAGTTATGTCTAAGCTTTTGCATGCAACCAATTCTCCAGACACTGCTGCTAATAAATTATAGATGATACACACCTACACTTTTCAACAGCAGATTGCAGCAGCTTCTTCTGTGCCTATTTTTATTTTCCTTATTTCAAGGTCTACTGTTCTTTGTCATAGTTATGAATCCCTAAGTAAAAGTAACAAAGCTAAGTAGAATTTAGAGTATTAGACAAGTTCAGAATAGAGAAAAAACGTATCATAGAGATGAATCAGTTAATGAAGCTTTATTTTTATAGTGTTTAGAAACGCACTGCACAATAAATTATCCCTTGTGGTTTACTAGATTGAGGAGTAGGGTCTTCTGACATACAAGAATGAGTGACCGTGGAATTGCCTTGGGTAATTAAAAAAACAATTTCAATCCAAATTCAGTTCTATGAATTTACTGATTCCCTGATTCATGCATTCATCCACTCAGGGGACTTAATACAACTTGTCAACTGCATGAATTTAAGTGCCTGCAAAATGAGGAGCAGTAGAGTTCATGGGGTTGTATTGCCATTTGCATGAACCTTATGCTCCTAAGCTCTGCTGTGGAGATATTTAGAGTGGGAAATTCAGGATGATTGACTTTTCTTATGAACAGACTCATGTGGCAACATAGGAGATCTTTTGGGACAGGTTCCTAGAAGTACTGGCAGTAAGCTGCCTTATTTGCCCATGCAAAATAACTGTAAATGTATAGCAACTCTGAACTATTTTAGTTCAAAACCATTTTCACAGTAAGAAGGAATTGGACATTCTGAAGTTGTAATAGTTGTTAGTATTTTTTCTGTAGAAGAATATTCAGTCTCATGTTTCAGGGCTAGAACTAGTTTTCAACTCTTTGAGAGAAGGATGATACCAAAAGCTGGTGGAAAATTTCTACACATCTACTGTCAAAGGGCTCCAGCACACTCCAAGGACAGTGATAAATATAGCCAGAAGCAAGACACTAGGCTAGCAGGAATTTTTGAGTCCAGTATAGGAGGTTGTCTAACAGATATCAATAGCCTTTCAAAGGGGCTAGTTACAAAACATCACAGACGTGCACTTAATTGATTTTTAAATGCAGTATTTCTCCCACTGGTAGAGTTAAAGGTCCTTTCAAAGGTGCTTGAAGCTTTACATTTTAATACGTAAATCCTCAGGCACTGATGAGTTCTGTTTGACACCATTTATTTAGTTTATTTATCTTCCTTCACTTAAATGCAGTTCCTATGAAGTTAGCATGCCTCTCTTGAGCTGCTTCAGATCCTTTGGAGAATAAGTAGTAAAAAATTCTGACACAGGAAATGATAATACTGGCACTTGAATTACATAGCTGGAAATAAAAGTGCTTTGGGCTGTGTTCTGCAATCTCATAAACGCGATCTCATAGGTACACATTTACCATAGAGGAGAGCGCTGCCTGAGCACAGGGATGTGAGAATGGAGATCTGATTCCAAATGCTGAGGCTCAAGTCACCTTGACAAGTGGCTGACCTACACTACCGATGACTAACTATACTATGTCATTGCGTGAAAAAAGCAGCAGCACTTGTAGGGCTCTTGATAGTTAAGAACTGGTAACAGTTCTTAATCAACTTTGTTTTAAAACTTTATTTACATAAAGTTCATATCTGGGGAAAGCAAAATTCCATGCTGGGTAGACTAGTAACACATACTCTATAACAAAAATTTGTCCGTAGGAAGATAAAACTTCATGCTAGACAAAGCAGGAAAACAATCCTGAAGAAATAGAGAAGGCTTTTTTGAGACGTTGCATGAAAGATATCTCATTTATTTGTAATATTTTCTTCAAAAATAAAACGCTTTACACATTGGAATGCTACAGTGATTAATATTTAAATATAAAAACTAAATAAAGAAAAAGATCTTACCAAGGATTTTAATTTCATCTTTAAGAAAGACTGGAAACTTTTGTTGGTGTAGCCTCATTGTTTAGGTTTCTGTATGCAACAAGTCTCAACTGCATGAAGTATCTTCTATTCTATAAAGAAGAAATCTACCACACAAACTGCTAAGGATTGTCCACCAACTTGGCATTATTCTTATGGCAACAACTTTTGTGTTGAAATGTTAATCAAACTTGTGTATCTTATAAAAAAGGTTTATACTCTCAGCAACAAAAGCACATACACTGTAAGGACTTCATACACCTTCAATATAACAATAAATTGCTGCTATCTTTTTTTGTTTGAAGTACATGCAATCTCATCCCAGTTTTTTCTTATTAGATTAAATTTGTTATTGATAGGAACTTTGTTCCATCACTTCAAGTTACCTTTATTTTCTGAGTACTTAAACACCAGAAATGAATTGTACTGTTCTTCAGGGAAATCCATTAATCTTCATTTTTTTTTGTATTCTGTACTTGTGAACTAAACCAAAAGCTAATCTAGAATGATCAAAATCAGTTTTTCATTAGAATGTTTTCCTGTATGCTTTCTGTTAATTTAATCATTAAACATGTAATATCAAGCTTTAAATCTGCATTTTTCAGCAGAGTTACTGTATGAAAGAAAATATTTAAAGCAATTAAAAAACTCTGCAAAACAAGTATTATGTACATATTCCTTTATAAGGTGACCTCTTTACAGAAAGATGGAAGATATATACTTCACAATTAATTTCAGGCATATTAATGACTAGGGATATTGATTTCCAACATTTTGATTTAAGTGTGAAAGCTCTAGCAAAACATGTCACTGGAAATAAGAAATCCCACTCAAAAGTTGATTTTACTAAATTTTGTTTGCTTTATTTTATCCAACAGCAATAAAGCAGCCTGTAGGCAAGGTTATATCCAGTGGATGTATCTTATTAGACTGAGACAAGGACTTTGGAAGATACGCTTGTCTTTCTCTTTACAGTTCCCTTTTTCCTCCTTAAATATTCTAACTTGGATCCACATTATTCTTCTATTTTTGTTCTTACGGAAATGAAGCCAAGTATAAGGTCTGGCTCCCAGTGGTAGCAGATTTTCTAGGCCATTGTCAGACGAGAAAGACTGAGTGGGGAAGGGAACATGCTTTTTTCCAACAGGTCCAACTCAGTTTCTCATTCTCAGGGATGGGGACAGAAGAGACAACAGCGATTCCAAAAACCCTACACCCAGAAGGAGTATGGTGTAGTGAAGCTGAGCATCATGCTCCATGTGTGGCATGTGCCTCTCACAGTGTCAGCTGTGTCAATGCTCCATTGATCTCAGATGGGATGGCATGGAATGATGTTTTATTGAAGCCAAGCATAAAAGTGATAACTTAGCTCTCTGATGTAAAAGTTCTTACCACAAGGGCAGCTGCATGTTAGTGGGACTGTTTGGCTACAAGGCTAGCTGTCTCACAGTCAGACATTTAGAGAGAGAGCATGTCTCTGGCTATATGAAGAGGTGCCCAAACCTTCTCCAGCTCTGTATATACACCACCACGTTTCCTACTCCATAACAATAATTGTGTTCTTCTGTCATATGTATGAGTGACATGCATTGCAGTGTATGTAAAGTAAAGCTTTGTTTCTACTTTGGAATGGAAATACTATATGATTTCATAAGTATTTAAAATCTTCCAAAGTCCCAGTAGCTTACAATGTTCAGTGCAACAGTACTGCTTATTTCCGCCAACCTGAGTGTACAACTCCATCCATTATCAATGTGTGACTTCCTTTAGAGGCACTAACAACCCTGGCAAGATTGAGGGAAAAAAAACCACAGCCCAGACCAAGGCTCAAACTTACCTTCTTTCTTTCATTCAATTGGGCCTGGGCCAACAACCACCTTCTTTGAGCAATTTCAAATTCAGAACAAACACTCTCTTGCTTTGACCTACTTCAGGATGACTCAGTCTACACACAAGCAGGCAAAACTGCTATAAACAACTTTGCATGCTTTGGCTGTACAAACTCTCTGCTATAAAGAACATCTGCTGCCTCTGTAAAATATTTTGCATCTTTTTATTACTAGGTTTGGTAAACATAATGCATATAATGGATTAGAGCACTATATTACATGTCAGAAGAGTGCTTAAGAATTGTCTAAAAATAGTGATATCAAAAGACGTACAGTGTCTGCCCTATTATTAGTTGTTAGCACTTCAGTACTAGATGAAATTTGTATCTCAGGCTATAACTGATGGCTCCTGTAAAGCTAATAATTAAAAGAAGCCGTATTCACTGCTTCTAAAATGGAGTCTGTTAGATTTTGCACGTGAGCTCTGAAGGGTAAATTTACCCTCCAAATCTTCCCTGTCACTTATTAATATTACTTATTATTTGTATATGTTAGTGACAGATACATATTATACATATGTTGTCCTAGCTTTGAAAGAAAGATTCTCTGAGGAGTACATTTGGACTCTGTGGAGCTCAGAGTCCAAAAAGTGACAAATTGCTAGGGCAAAATGAGTAACCAGTGAGAATTTAAAACATACATATGTACATGTGTTTGTATATATGAATCAGCTAGTTCAATGAAGGCTGCAGAACAACATAATGGATTATGTTTAAAAAAGTGAAAAATGGTTTAGAAATATAATTATTCTACTCCTGAGTAAGGCTGTTTTTCGTTTTTTGTGTTATTGCCTTTAATAAGCATGCAGTCCTTAGGGAAAATTTTTATATCTGAGCTGCTGAATTTTTCTGTGTGCAAGTAATGAACTAGCTTGAATTTGCCACTGGAGTAATATTTATTTTTAACGTGATCTTTAACATGAACAGGTCTCCAGTTCTAATTGTATTTTTCAAAATTTTGAAAATTACAATAAATTAATTAGGGAATTTGAAGAAACACAAAGTAGGAAAATGTCCTGGATTTTTGTCTGTTAGCTTTTTATTGGAAGACATTTCTTAAAGGAGTAATCCTCGACTAGATTTATTCTTATTGCCTATCCATGGTCTCACATGGTCTCTGTGCACTTAGTAGCATTTAGTGAACTTCAATTTGCACCTAAGTAGCATTAAGATCAAAGAAGTTTCCATTTCCAAGCCATGTGTCACATGGGCTTTCCATGTGCAGCTAACAAATACATAAACTGAATTGCCTTTTTCTCAGTTGGCTGTGCTTTTCTCCCCTGACTATGCCTTCTCCATATATGGGCTTTTCATGCTGCTGCTGATACTGTCAGTAATATTATGTTATTCTGATCCCCAGTGATTGTGTCTTTTCTGACTACAGCTGTGACTAGTCTTTATTCTTTCCTGGTTGCCACAAACCTTTGATGACAGCCTGTTTGTGCCTTTTGGTTTGGACATGTGATAAGGAAGAAAAGAGGAAAAAAGTTAAGATGATTAGAAAGTGCTCATTATGCTCTGTTTTGATTATCCACTGCTTTATAATATGCAGGACAGATAGTGGTCTTCAAAATCTTCTTTAAATTGTGTCTTGGATGATGCCTTTTGGAACACAGGTTTGGCAAACCTGGCCCACAACTGTGTGTAGATCTCTGTCTTTGCTTAATGATTGTTTTAGCATAAGGTCTTACTAAACCTTCTATTGACTACCAAATTACAGTCCTGATACACTCAAGGATAGCGATCATCTGGTTAAATACCAGTCAGCCAAGCCAACAGCCAGGAACAGAGATGTTGAAAGAAAGTAGAAAATAGTATTTGATACCTCAACTAAATGCAGCCCTAAGTTGTCTGCATATATGAGATAGAGACTCACAGCCTGAAAGCCTCTTGCAGGTTTGGATTCCTATTGAAGCTTCCTGGTGAACAAGAGCACTTGCCCTGGCTGAGCCAGAAATTGAAAGGAATCTGGGCATCAGGAGTAACTGCAGCTCACAGTGGTTTTCCACCTTCTCCATCAGGAACCAACTGCTTGATACAATTTTCCTTCTGAAAATGGTGATGACTTTGCAGCCAGACTTATTTTGTAGGACAGATAGAATACAGTTACCTACAAATACAAATTCTTCTCCACATGAGAAATTCTGCATTCACATAGAGATTTCTTAACTGGTTACAGGCAAAGCACTTCAAACCTTGCACATTATGTGGTTCAGGCCTTTTAAGCTTTCATAGAATCATAGAGTAATTTAGGTTAGAAAAGGCTTTTAAGATCATTAAGTCCAACCATAAACCTAACACTGCAAAGTCCACCTCTAAATGATGTCCTTAAGTGCTACATCTACAGGTCTTTTAAATATCTTCAGGGATGGTGACTCAACCACCTCCCTGGGCAACCTGGACCAATGTTTGACTACCCTTTTGATAAAGAAGTATTTCATAATATCCAATCTAAACCTCCCCTGATGCAACTTGATATCATTTTCTCTAATCACTTGGGACTTGGGAAAAGAGACTGACACCCACCTCACTACAATCTCCTTTCAGGTAGTTGCAGAGAGTGAAAAGGTCTCCTCTCACCCCCCTTTTCTCCAGACTAAACAACCCCAGTTCCCTCAGTTGCTTCTCCTAGAAATTGTTCTCTAGACTCTTCACCAGCTTTGTTGCTCTTCTTTGGATGCGCTTCAGCACCTCAATGTCCTGCTTGTAGTGAAGGGCCCAAAACTTCACACTGTATTGAGGTTTGACCACACCAAGGGGATGGTCACTTGCCTAGGCCTTTTTCCTTTCTCAAATACAAGTCAGAAACATGTTCCCAAACATCCCATCACTATAAGAAAGATGGGGACAAAATTTTTAGCAGGGCCTGTTATGACAGGACAAGGGTAATGGTTTTAAACTGAAAGAGGGTAGATTCAGACTAGATATAAGGAAGATATTTTTTACAATGAGGCTGGTGAAACACTGGAACAGGTCATCCAGAGAGGTGGTAGATGCCCTGTCTCTGGAAACATTCAAGGTCAGGTTGGACAGACCCCTGAGCAACCTGGTCTAGTTGAAGACATCCTTGCTTACTGCAGCAGATTGGACTAGAGGACCTTTAAAAGTCCTTTCCAACCCAAAATATTCTATGATTCTATGACTATTGTTGCTCATTGATGAATTTTGTTTGGTTTGTTGATTGGCATCTTTTGAATCTTTTGGTAGTGTTTTTCACAACTAATCCAATATTCCTCAGGAAACCATAACAGGAGCATTGGCAATTTGCATTATTCTTTGCATCCATAATAGGATGCAAACTACCTCTTAAGTGGAACTGTTTCTGTTCAGTTGCATGAAATGTGTCCCATTAACTGTACATTGCTACTTTTTGGCTACTTTCAACATTATTACTTTCCAGATTTCTGGTTATACAAATATTTTATTTGTATTTCACATTGCAGTCTGTTCAGTATAACAGCCTGCATCTTACAAAATGAATCACTTTGCTATTCTTCTGGCCATCATGCTAACCTTCCCAATGCCTCTGTTTTATGTCAGTCTTCACTGATGCTTGTTACATTTCTGGGTCATTAAGGAAGATGTAGGCTAAAACTTGACATAATATTGATTTTCTCAGTGATTTGCTTGAAATGTGTCCAACTTGATCCATTGACAGTTCACATTTTTCTTGTTTACTTGTCAACAAATCATGACGAATCATTTTTCTTCCTCTCTAGTTAGATCAGTAACTTGTATGTTACAGTAAGTCTGGCATACTGGAGCCAAGAATGTCTCATTCGTTTCTCCCAGCAGACTTTTATATTTAGTAGCCATAGGAATACATTTCCTCCATTACAATAAAGTAGCATAAACTGTAATATGTTCTGTCTGCGTTGTGTACAAACTACTTCAAAATGGGATGGAAACACCACCACAATATTTGGACATTCTCTGCCTGCCTCCAGGTCCAAAGATACCTCCGCCCCTGCCAACAGTCATGATGCCTAAGTAAGTTAAATTTGGAGGCTCTTGTTATAATGGCCTGAACTCCACCATCACAATAAAAGTGTCTGAAAAACCTGCATCAGTTTTCCTGAGCTTTAAAAGTTAATTATTTGTTATTGAAGCAAAATACAGTCAGTAGGGTAGGTAACAAGTAACTTAACAGACACTCTCTTTTTAGCACCCTGTGGTATGTTGTCTATTCCTGTAACATATCTAAAAAGAACTTTGATAAACTAAGACTTTTCCAGGGCACAGATTTTGTCAGACTTTCACATTGAACCCAATAAATCTCTATAAAAGCTTAGCACACTTTTACAGTCTACAGTCTGCTCTGTAGACTTTGTTATTAACTGACTCCAATGTCAGCATTTCCTGAATCTAATTGGTTTTTGTAAACTGGAATACTAATGACCTCTTAATAATCAGTAGCTTTTGTATTTAAACAAAATTTATTTTGTTATTTAGCATTGAAGTTTACTTTTTTTCTTCTGTTCTGAAATATCCAGCTTGTATTTAACACTGGGTTTGTTGGTCCTTGGAGAGGTGGCCAAAATAACCTTGTACTGTTTGAAGATTTTAATGGACCTAGTAAGGTATTTTATTTCCACTTCATTGTGTCTTCAGAAACAGGTAAAAGCAGTGCTAATTCACATGTAGGAGGAAGTGTGTTTGTTAGAAATTATAAATTGAACAGAAGCAGAGCATTTACTTTCTTTGCTCTGTAAAACTGAAGGTCATGCTGACCTTAGTATTTTAAGATGGAGTGCGGAATAAAAAGGCTACGTATTACAATAGATTAAACATCTGGGAAGTAATTCTATGTTATAAAAAAGAAGAATGTCAGAATGGTTATTTCCTCTACTAAGTTAGTCACTTCAGTTACTTTGGGGAGTTAACATGAATAAATGTGACATTAGATTTTACTATGGTGTTCAGATCCCACTGTATAATGAAAAAGAAGGCCAATGTTATCTCCAGCTTCCTTAGGAGGAGTGTTGCCAGCAGGTTGAAGCAGGTGATTTCTTCTCTGTTCAGCACAGTTGTGTCACACCTGTGTCCTGATCCGATGTCAGGGAAGGTTTCAATACCAAGAGCGAGATTGAGACACAAATGAGGTCAAATGCCATACACACAGAAGACGCTTTATTAAAAAAGAAGAAGTAAAAAAGAGAATTGTGATAGGACAGGATGGAACGAAAGATGGGAATCAAGCCAGCAGTTGGGATAGGGCTGAAAGAATAGTCACCACCACGGATCCTGCGGTGAGGAGACGGTGATGGGGGGGTGAGGAACTCTTAGTTCCTTGGAGATGCAGAGACGAGCAGTCATGCACGTGGCTTGCTCTGGCAGCGGTGAGGAGAGGTGTGGTGCGGCCAGGTGGTCATCATCTCCCCCCACCAAAACTTGCCTGATCAGACAAATACCCCTTTGGGGGCTGTGGTTTCCATGGAAGAAGCCCATCTCTCTGTCCCCACAGGGACTGCTGCTTGCTTGGGGCAGGGGCATGTCTGGGCAGAACATTTTCACAAGTAGGGTTTGTCAGGACCCCGTGATCTTGTGACCAACCTTGCAAGCAATCTTTGAGACAAGTTCATGGTGCAGTTCCTCACAACCTGGAGTACTATGTCCAGTGCTGTGCTCCCTACTACAAGACAGACGTGGAGAGAGTTGGACTTAAGAGTCCAATGAAGGGCACAAAGATGTTAAGGTATCGGAGCATCTCTCCTATGAGGAACAGCTGAGAAAGCTGGGACTGTTCAGCCTGGACAATAAAAGTCTCAGATGGGACCTTATCGAAGTATATAAATACCTGACGGGAGAATACAAACAGGACAGACCCAGGATCTTTTCAGTGGTGCCCAGAGAAAAGACAGAGGCAATGGTCACAAACTGAAACATGGGGGGTTTCCTGTGAACATCGGGAAACACTTTTTCACTATGTGGGTGACCAAGCACTGTCACAGATTTGCCCAGAGTGGTGGTGGAGTCTCCCTCCTTGGAGATGTTAAAAAACCACTTGTACATAGTCCTGGGCAAGTGGCTTTATATGGCTGTGCTGGACAAGAGGGGTTGGACCAGACGACCTCCAGTGGTGCCTTCCAAACTCAACCATTCTGTCATTCTCTTCTTCTGTCAACAATGTAATTAGTAGTTTAGATAGCTGAGATAAAAAAAATTATTTTGTGGGAGCCTTAATAATGCAATTGTACTCCAATCTATTTGTTTAGATGTTACTACCTCAGAGCTACAAAAAATTGGCTTTTTTTGGATTCTGTGATTGTACAAAATCACAGAAGCATGCTGGAGAACTACAAAGAGCAAATTTTTTTTGAGCTTTTACAATATAATCATTGAATTGACTGTAAGCACGTAATAAGACAAAACCCCATTTCTGCCACTTTTACACATATGGTAATATAAAGCAGAGTGAGAAGAAACTTGACAACAGGACACAGACTTTGGTGTTTAGCTTTAATTTCTCAGAGCATTTGGAAATATTTTTGTACAAAACTCCAAAAATACTGGGGCTTATATTGAGTTTATTCTCACTAAAACTTCTGAATAATACCATTTGCTTTTTAATAGCAATTCTATAGCCCAGTTTGTACTTTCATACTTTCAGATTTAATTCTTAATAAGAATACTTTCTACGCCATAGATTGGATGTTTTTTTCCCAGTTTGTAATACAAGGAACCCTTTGACACACAAAAGCATGATGGAAGTAATGCAGTCAATTATTTATTTTTTTTTTTTTAATGTGAGAATAATTCTGATCATTTGAAGTTAGATATTTTTCTTATTGCCAAACTTGCAATTTGCTGATAGTAACAATTGTTTATATAGCTAAGGAAAAACAAACAGTATATTGATTTTTTAAAAAATTTACCATTTTAAGATTGAAATTATCTGGCTGTCCTTTTAAAGTATAATTTCAGCATGGCAGTCAAAGAAAGTGAAGTGTACAAGCAGCAAACATAGGGTCAGTTACATACAGATTGATTTTCCATTTCCCAAGTAACAGTCACCTTATTCCAAAAATAGAAGTTGCTTTCAAGGACAGGTTGAGTTGCATAAGAAGAAAACTCTTACTCCATGTGTTACTCACTGCTTAGTTCACTTGCTAAAGGAAATTCAGAAGGAAACATGGACACCTAAGGGCCTTTTCCAACATCTAATGAAGCCAGTGAAAAGATGTAATCAATTCAATGGATTGTAGAACCACATGTAAATGGTTCCCAAATACTTAGTACCACTTCAGTACACATCCAATTTACAATGTCTGCTTTGTCTCAGTAAGTGGAAAACATTTAAATGCTTCAAAAACTAGGAAGAAAAAGGGAGGAGAATGTATAGAGAAGTATGGATAAAATTTTTATTGCAAGGCACACTAATTATACTGTAGTTATTCATTACTAAAACACAAAGATCAGCAACCTGATTACTACAACCTATTGGTATGTTTCTTACCTTCAGTTTTAGTTATCCAGTTTTGATTCTAAATTTTATTAACCCTGGAATTATTCTCATTTATATGGTGTACAATCTACTCATGTGAATAATGATAATTTACAAATATGGAAAAGTGAACTGTAATTGTCCTGTAACAATAATTTAAGGACACTTTAACTGCAATAAGCTTATACATTGCAGGCTAGAATTAAGTGAATAATGGATAAAAATGAGAAAAATAAAAATCCATTTCTGCATAACTTGTTTTGTGCAAATTAACCTCTTTCAAATTTTAACTTATCTACGTTGAAAGAATGACTAAAGGTCTGAAAATGAATTAATTCTTACTAGAAGGATCTGTATTTTAAATATTTGCTAGTGGAAAAATCTAGATATATAAACTTTAAAAACATACAAGACCCTAAAACAAGCATAAAAATTCTTATTTTTCAAAGCTTATGTATACTGGTCAATAGAGACCTACCAGAGTATAAGAAAAAGTATTTTAAAGGGATATCACTTGCATACACATGATTCAAGAGCATTGGGTATGATGCTAGTATACATTACTTTAAGCCACTTACTCCAGATCCTTGCTACCCTTAGAAAGCTCTTGGTGTTGAATCTGTATCTCCCTTCTAATTTAAGCCTTCCTTTTTGTTGTAAATCTAGTACACATAGAGAACAATCAACTTCCCTCTTCCAGACTCTACAGTGCCCATTCCTCCAGTCTTTTCTCTGTTCTAGGTCTCTGATCATTTTTGTTTCTTAAAGTTTACCACTGTTAACTAGAGTGGACAAATTATTTCCCATGTTGTATGTGATTGCTGGTTTGTACATGTCTCTTTGCGTGATATTTGACTGTTTTGCAATTATATAATATTGTTGATTCAAGCGCAACAGGTGACGTTAGTAACTACTAGTTATTTTCTGCAGAACTCATTGCTTGACAGTGCAGCTGGTTATTACTACTTGCTTCACACAAGCTACTTCCTATTTCTCTCATCTGTCAAGGTCATTTAGTATTCTTGCCTTGTAAAAGATATACATTGCTGTCTTGGTACCACCTGAAAATGTAGCAAATCTTTTCTCCACCAGCCAAAACACTAATAGAAATACCGAATAGCATCAGATTCAGGACAGGCTGGTAAGATCTCACTTGAAACATGCCACCACTCCGACAATTTTGAGTAGTCAATCAACTCTAATTGGACTAATCTACTGAGTGTTACATTATAATTCTTGCTACTCATCTCTTTGTATCTTGCTGTTTTTCCAGCTAGTCTCACTTTTTTCTTCTCCTAAGAATTGTGAGACCTTTCATTAGGTCATACATACATACATACATACATGTACTCTTGACTGACTCACGATTATGGATTAGAATCAAAACTGGAAGAACCTCAACCATAATTGCCATCTTCTGATAAAGTTATGCTGTGTTTGTACAGTGTCTGGCACACTAAGGAAGGCTCATGGCTGCTATAAAATACCAATATTCTGCTACTGATGAAGTGCTTTAAGTTATGCTCTTCCAACAGAAAATTGTAGGCTGTTTTTAATCCTTCTCAAAATTATTTGTATAACTTCAGCTAGCATAGGTTAGCACAAAAGCTTAAAACACATTTATTTTGTCTGAGACTCCTTCTGTGAAGGGTTTCAAGAATCCTCCTCCTCTTTTTTCTGTCAGATATTCTTTGGGGAAACAAAATAAAAGCTATTATTAACCTTACTACTTCTTTAATGGTTCTATGTCTCCTAAATCGCTTCCCACACACCAATGTCACGGATATCTGTCGTAAAGGAACATATGTGTTGTTCCTTTTATTTATAAAGAGATGTATTAACTCTGCTTGTCATGCTTAAGAAAACATTATAAAAATCAACTTCTTAACAGCACACTTCACCTGGATGTGTAAATTTGCTTTTTTTCTTTTTAAGAAAGAAAGATATGATTAAAATTTGAGGCTGCCAAAAGAGGAAGGAACTTACTAAAATCTCTCCTCCTCTACTGCTATAGTATTATTTTGTGGTCTATCATGACAAACCTTTCATTCTATTTTCTTGTGTGTTTTTGGAATCCACAGTGCACTGAGGAAATAGCCCAGCTGAATGAGTTTTCGAGTTGCAAACAACCACAGTAAAGCTGCTGGAGATCATTTGGCCTGGCAAACAGTTCAACAAAAACAAAAGGGGAGGTAAAGGGGTCTAAATGTGATTATTTGTTAATTATAACAAAATCCTAGCTAGCTCATGGATATTTCTAAAACAATGAGCTGATTCATTACACACACTTGTACCAGCACTCTGTCCCGATCCGATATCGGGGATCATTTAAATATCCCGATCCGATGTCGGGGAAGGTTTCGATATGATCCCAAGAGCAAGATTAAGACACAAACGAGGTCACATGCCGTACTGCCAGAACATCTTTTATTAGAAAAGAAGAGTAATAAAGAGAATAGCGATAGGACAGGATGGAATGAAAGATGGGAAATCAAGCAAGGAGTCGGGATAGGGGAGCAAGACTAGTCACCACCACGGGTCCAGCGGCGAGGCGACGGTGAGGGGTGGGCGAGGAGGTCTCAGTTGCTCGTTCCAGTGGTGATGCGGCGTGGCGAGGTGCGGTGCGGTCAGGCAGTTGTCCTCTGTCTCTCTCCTGTCTCTCTACCGCCAACAGCTGGCCACTCTTGCCCGTGCCCGTCCTCCTTAAATACCCCTTCGAGGGCTGTAGTTTCCATAGCAATGGCACGTCTCTTCGTGCCCCCCCGCACTTGGGCAGTGACATGTCCGGGCAGAACACCTCTGCAGGCAGGGTGCCTTCACAGAATGGGGTTCCCAGAACCCGGTGGTCTCGTGACTATCCTTGCAAACAGTCTTTGAGACAAGTCTATCACCCTGTGGCTCAAAGATATCTGGTGGTCTTGTGCAAACAATCTTTGAGACAAGTCTATCACCCTGTGGCTCAAAGATATCTGGTGGTCTTGTGCAAACAATCTTTGAGACAAGTCTATCACCCTGTGGCTCAAAGATATCTGGTGGTCTTGTGCAAACAATCTTTGAGACAAGTCCATAGTGCAGATCCTCACACACTCATGAGAGCACCAGTGTTGGGCACCTCAGCCTGGGGTTTGATTTGTCCCCCAGCACCAGCTCTATTTACTAAAAGTGGCCCCAAAGCACTTGTATTACACTATTGTTACAGGATATGGTTTTCAAACTTTTAACTCCTAATGCTATTTATACTACTGCACTTTCTTTCATAGAACGTGAAATTGCTAGAACAGTGAGTTAAACCATGATATATCTGGTAAAGCATTAATTCTATGTAGGATGTTATGTAAAATATGGAAAACCAAAGTGCTTTCACTGCGAACTTTTCTTGTAAAAGTACAAGTGGATAACAAAGCAGTGCATTTAACCACTGAAGTACACAATACATTGGGTTAATTTCATTATTTGTTGAAATTTTGCATGATAGAATGTTGATTACAAGGCTTCTACTTATGCAAATTAATTAGATTGTTTTAAACCTGGATACATAACATTACACTTCCATTTATGAGAAGTTCTTTTAAAGGCCTCGGTAGGACAGAAGTGTTATGCTAGGAGTTTTTATGTGGTTCGTTTCATCATCAGCAATTTACATATGGTGACATAGTAAACTGGTGAAGAGAGGCAAGAATTCATATGTGCTTATTGACTTTGTAGTGCCTTCCCTCTTTTACCATTTCATTCCTTTCACATCCCTCCAATACCTACTTCATTTTTTTTTCCTGTGCTGTTTAAGTAAAAAATAACTACAATACTTTGAGTGAGGGTAACATGCATAATAGTTATTTCCATCTGAAATCAGTTCTAGGGACCATTCATGAAGACAGAGTCAACTGCCATTTTTTTCCCAGGTTCCACTCTATGTATAAGGAGAATTTGCAACACTACAGTCAAGAGAGTTCTTTTCATTTTCAGAAAGGTCAATGTGCAGAAGAATGTTTCTCATTTAAAACTGGCTTGATTTAGGAATTGTTTTGGCTTTTGTATCTGAACTATACTGACATGCAGAAGTTATAAACTGAAACTAGCCTTTAAATTCCTAAGTTTGGAGCACATTAAATGATTGGTAATGGAAAATGGAAAATATTATTTCGGTTCTCATGGATATCTAATAATTTTCCTGTCTTACTGTCCTCCCCACCCCTCCATGCCCTGTAGTTAAGAACTCAAGATGATAAGCTTTTTATATCTTTGCTGGGATATCACTTGCTGAGTTGTCAGGAGCATATTTCCTTTCAATATATTTAGGATACCATTTTTGATAACTGCTGCTAGGTCAACAACAGGAGAGCAGAAGAGCGCAGTGTGATACTGCGGGGAACTTGCATGAGTAGTTCTGGAAGAGTCAAGTTTCCAAGCAAATGTCTAGATATGGTTATTAAAATGCAGTCCACTTTTTTATGCCAATCAAAAATATTGTCATCTGTCTTTATAAACAGATTGCAGGGGGGGTGAATTAGCTGTGTGACATTTGAGCATGATAGGTTGACTTCACAACTATCCTTCAAGAAGCCTGCAGCTGAGTTTGAATCAACAAAAGAAGAGCCATATGGCTCTCTTATTAACTTGTCAATGGCTTTTAAAAGGACTTGTGACTTGCTGGAACATAGTCGACTGAAAGTTTTTATGATTTGAAATCACTCTAGTAGATTTTGCAGCAAATCACATCCAGATTTATGGCTTTTCTGTCATGCTTCTAATATATGGCTGTTCATTGAGGAAAGATTTAGAGTATGCAAAGAGAAGGAGTTTGTATGAAACAAATTAGCTTTTTTTTTAGTGAAAAAAGAGTATATTGATAATCTTCATGAAGATATTAAACTTTGTAAAGTCATTGAATTTAATATATTGTGTTAATATGTACAGTGACACAATCTCAATTTTACTCTTTTTTTTTTTTTTTTTTTTTTAGTAATAGATATAATCAACTGTATTTCCCATTCTCTCAAAGCAGTACAATTTTTCCAAGCCAAGAAAAGAAACCTTTTCTGTGTTCATAACAGGATATAAACAAATTCCCAGAAAACACAAGCTGCAGTTAGTAAAACTGCAAAATAAAGCATGGAGATTCTGTATCGTTATCAGACTTCTAATGATTGTCACTTTATTAAGCCAAACACTGTGCCACCCTTCCTCCTCTACCACTCCTCCCTCCCAGTAGCAACTTTGAAAGATGCATTTTGTCCAGTCTATTATGTTGGGCTGAAACATCACTCATCAGTTTAAGAGAACTAGTAAGTAAGGCCTACGCATTTTGAGACTGAGTGTAAAGTTTCTTTCCTGGAATTTGAAACCTTCAGAGAGTTGATCCAAACTCTTAACAGCATATCTCCTAATCTTTGTTCAATTCCCTTCTCAGATTCTGTACTCCATTTCCTGCCTGTTCATGAAATATAATACTGTAGGCAGACAGGTTGCTTTGCAGTTCCTGCCATCTGGAAAGAACTTCTCCTTCTTCTCTGCTGCATTTCATCAGTTGTGCCTCTGCTTAAAAACAAAACAAAACAAAACAAAGAACTTTTTTCTAAACACATTTATTGTCCACTCTGTTTCCAAAATGCCTTCATTTTTCTTATTGGCTATTTTCATCTATTACTTTGATATAATAGCTTATTGAAAGCTGTACAATATCTTGCAGCATATTTTCTATGTATAATTCACTAGGAACAGGAGTGGATTGTGTACAAATCATGTCATACATTGCTCATTCTTATGCTTTGTATGATATCTAGGTCTGAAATAATTAATCTTCCAATGATTGTTTTGTGATCCCTACCAATGATTATCTGTCACTCTGTAATTCTTTTCTCTATTCTTCTGTTTGCCACTCTGATATATGTGCATTTAGTTCATATTTTTATGACTGAAGGAACAAATTAACTGCAACAGTTTATACTTTGTCATCTTTATCTTTATTATTCAATATCTGTAGTCACAGGTCTGGTTTTAAAGGTCTTCATCAAAAATTAGTTAAGATATTACTAAGCTTGATGTTGTGTCTTTTAAAATTGTTTTAAAGTAGGTTAGTCATCAACTCACCATATATTTTACTCATAAGTTTTGAGCCAAATTCTACTGGTGTGGTACTGGCAGTATATAATGCTATCAAAATCTTGGTAACTATGTTCATACTTCTGCATGCTAGATTTAAATTTTCTTAGGTTGTCCCTCATTTCATGTACGATCACAAACAGATGAGTAACTGTTTTTTGGAAATCGCTAGCTTTTAGTTGGAACAAACTACTGTTACCTTATTTAGAGCACTGTGAATAGAAATGCATATATAATACTGCTTAATCCCAAAATGATTAAGTTAAGAAAACCAGAAACAGTTTTTGTTGGACCTAGTCAGAATGACTCACTAAAATGTTTACGTACATAAGTGTTTTTTCTTATAATTTAATTTTTCTTTTGCATGGATAGACTATATGGCTGGGCTGTTGTGCAAAATACTATGTATGGAAATTTTATTTCCACTAGCTTTAAGCTGTTGTGGTGGGTTGACCCTGGCTAGAGG
>NW_010326505.1:0-14136 GCF_000700745.2 Antrostomus carolinensis
GAAAACAGCGCTCCGATCAGCGCCCACCGAGTCAGAGGCCACATAATTAATGCTCATCAGAATTTTGTTTTAACACAGTCTGGTCTAATCTGTCTTTATCTCAACACTTGGAGCCCCACGTTGGGCACCAAAAACGGATTGTCGTGGTTTGGGTGAATTCACCCTTTTTGCTTGCAGCTTGCAGCCAAGCCCCGCTCATCAGAATTTTGTTTTAACACAGTCTGGTCTAATCTGTCTTTATCTCAACCCTTCGAGCCCCACATTGGGCACCAAAAAAGAACTGTGGTGGTTTGGGTGGATTCACCCTTTTTGCTTGCAGCTTGCAGCCAAACCCAGCCTGCTCTATCACCCCCCTCACCCAGGGAGTAGGGGAGAGAATTGGAAGTGGAAGGGCAAGGAAACTCATGGGTTGAGATAAAAACTATTTACTAATTAAAATAAAACTATAATGATCACAACAGTGATAACAGAATATAAAAATGAGTGGTACACAGTGAAATTGCTCAGCACCCGCTGACTGATGCCTGGCCTGTGCCAGCCAGCGATCCCGGAGCCAAGACAGTCCTGAAACCCAAACCCCAGAAGAGTGAGCCCACGTGATCCCTGAGAGAATACCCCCGTCTTCCAGTCAACCCTGGTTAATATCCTGACATGACGTGATATGATCTGGAATATCTCATTGGCACATCCAAATGCCAGTTTTGGGTTTTGCTATTCACTGCGCTTCTCCCTCCCAGTCCTAGTGCAACTGTGAACCAGCCAAACATGGTGGCTCCAGCAGCAACTAATAACGTTAGTACTTTTATCAATGTTCTTCTCATAACAAGTTCTACACTGAAACTACAACACAGCTATTCTGACTACTAAGAGGAAAATTAACTATCCTAGCAAAACCGGGACAACAAGGCAGGGTTTCCATAGAAGCCTGTCAGTGCCACATTAAGATGCTCCTGCTCCCTTAAATTGTTCCTCTGTCACTGTCAGGTCTGGGACATGGACCTGAGGCAGTGCAGGATGCTGTCGCTGTTCAAACTCCTTACTTCTCTTTATGTTCTGTTTTTGTTTTTTTTTTTAAATGAATATACAGTCAGCAGCTGTTTTGGGGAACTATTTTAGTGCCAGTGCAGAGAAGATGGAAGGTGAGTACTGCTGCACAGGCGTTCTCTTGCACTTACTGTTTTTACTTTTTGTGAAGACTTGTTTCGGCAGCATTGCTTCATTTTGGGCTAGAAAGCCACATTATCACTGCTCAGCTGGGAGACAGATTATGCTAATAGCTATGTTGCAGTGTATTGGTAAACTCTACTTTTTATCATGGTAGGAAGCAATCAAAGTAAACTTTGAGTTTCAGGAAAGGCAGTGTGTGTTCTGTGAAGAGTTTCATAATGGAATGAAAACCCCACTGATGTACCCAACTGAGGTTTGTGCCTTTATGCTAAATAGCCATCTCTAATTTCCTACACTTACTATTGTATTACTTTACCTACTTTAAGCTATAATTTTAGGAAATTGGAGAAAGAGACACTGAATCTTTCTACCCAGTGAATTTTTAAAGAGATTATAAGTGCCTATTATTGGTTGAGTCTGATTTTTACATTAATATTGATTGTTTGGTATACATTATAGAAAAGGAGGGTAAAGTCTTTGTTTCTGTAGCACCTACAGGACTGCCAGGTGTTTCTTCATAATGATGAAGTGTCTTGTGCCAGGATCCTAAATTAGGCAAAACAAACAAGACAACAAGACTTCTTTTTTTGTTTTGTTTTAGAGATGGGTTTGTTTATTTGCTTTGGTTGATAGACCCTTATCTGAGAGTAAACACTAGAAATATTAAGCAAGTAATTTCTAAACTTACTGAAGTAAGGGACTGTCCAGGTGAGGTCTGAAAGTAAAGAAGATTTTATCTTTGTAATCATGTTTCATGAACCTGAACTAAGTGTAAGTGGCTTGAGAAAAATGTAAAGAAGTCTTTGGTTGTAGAACCAAACAGACCATACAAGAAAGTCAGAGGTGTCCTAAATGTGAAATGAAACTGACAGGTATGAAAGCTGAAGTAGAAATGAATGTGGTGGAGGTAAGGCAGTCTTGAAGATTTTGATGAGAACCTTAAATGTAGGAAGAAGTATAGGAAAAAAAGTCGCTGTAGGAATTTAAAAGGTATATGGCAAAGCAGTTAGAGGGGCAAAAAACTGAATTTTATTGACCAGATGGAGGAGTTAGAGTAGAGAACTTGGATTTTATGTTTAGCTATCCAAGGAGAGGAAAAAAAAAACCACAGACCTTTAGAAAAGTAAAGAAATACTCATATTTACTGGATAGTGAATAGTTAGGGAGTTGAGAAGTGATCTGTAAACTAACTTGCCAGTCTTCATAAGCAGCCACTAAACTATGCAGCCAAGGAAGACAGCAAATAGAATAAACTTCAGATGAGGGCTGTAGGAATTAAATTACAATAACCTCAAATTTGTTGATAGTAAAATAGATCTGGTTGAAAACTAAGGGGTTTGATTTGCCAGAGGGTTTATGTATATCATTTCCGCTCACATCATTGTTGTGTTGGGTTTGTGGGGGGGAGGAGAGGGGGGCAGTTTTTTGGTGTGGGGGAAGGGCCACCTTGTGAGAGTGAAAAGCTCCACTGGCTCCAAGGCAGAGACCCCCCAGCGCAGGCTGGGCCAATGAGCACTACAGAAACGCCTCTGCCAATCCATAGTTGTGAGGGGAAGGACTGTCCTGAAAAGAAGAAGGTGTGGTGAACCTGGAGGAGAGATTGTTTACCTAAACAATAGATGACCATCAGCATAAACAAAGGACAAGACAAAGAGAGAGCTTTGTTGCCAGGAAGAAGGAGGAGGAGGGGGAAGAGACAGAGAACCTGAGACACCCAGTTCAACTGAATGGAGTAGGAGAAGATAGAGGAGGTCCCAGCAGTCCATGGAGATTCAGTGCTGGAGCAGAGACCCGTGTATGTCATGGAGGACTCCACGCTGCAGCAGAAAAGCTGAGCCTGAGGGCAGGTGTGACTGGAATTGAGACTCCAAGAGTCACTCACTGCCAGAGTGGGGATGGATCCCCAGAGTGGGGGGTGAGTCTGCAGCCCATGGATGTCCCCATGACAGAGCCAGGAGCTGAGCCCATAGAGGTCCATGACTCCATGGGAAGCTCGTGTTGGAACATCTTGTTCCTGGGCTTTCATGCCTGGAAGAGCTGCAGAGGTGAAATGTCTGTAACCCCCATTCCCTGCCCCCTGTGCCACTGACAGGGGGAAGGTAGAGAAATTGGGAGCAAAGTGATTTGAGCCCGGGAAGAAGGGAGGGGTGGGGGAGGTTGTTGTAAGATGTGGTTGTTATGTCTCGGTGTGCTATGCAGATGAATGGCAACGAATTGAATTGATTTTTCTTCCCCAAGTTGAGTCTGCTTTGCCTGTGAACACAACTGGTGAGTGAGCCATCCATGTCCTCCATTCCTAATCCCGTGCCCCCTTTGTTATGTCTCCTATCCCATCTCCCCAGGTGGGGGGGGGGGTGAGTGCAGGACCACATGGTCCTACTGTGGGTCAAACCACCACAATTGTTGAAGTAATTTTTGGTATAATTTCTGCCAAAATGAAAGCTCCCCAAACCCTATAGGTACTCGGTGAAGTTGATGCTTTTGTTATTTAAATGCTCGTGCCAGCCAAAAAGTCCTGTAGAAGGTCAAGTAGGGATCTGTCAGACACTTTCCTTGCATTTGCCTGAATTCTGCTGATTGAAAATGTTTGAAATGGAACATTTAAGTGAATCCAGACTTTCAAATACTTATACACACACACACAGAGAGAGATATATATATGTACATTTGTATAGATAAGTGTGTGTACACACATGTACATAATATGAGCATATATAAAATTGCACACAAACTCCATATACACAAATATGTATATATATCTTTGTGTATGTATGGATGTGTTCAGTTTTGAGCCCCTCACTTCATGTTGAGGTGCTGGAGCAGGTCCAAAGAAGGGCAGTGTAGTTGGTAAAGGGCCTGGAGAATAAGTCTTAACAAGGAGTGGCTGAGGGAGCTGGGGTTGTTTAGCCTGGAGGAATGGAGGCTGAGGGGAGACCTTATCACTCCCTACAACTACCTGAAATGAGGGTGTAGAGGTGGGAGTTGGTCTCTTTTCCCAGGTAACAAGTGATAGAATGAGAGGAAACGGCCTCAAGTTGTGCCAGGTGAGGTTTAGATTGGATGTTAGGAAAAACTTCTTCACTGAAAGGGTAGTAAGACGTTGGAACAGGCTGTCCAGGGAGGTAGTGCAGTCACCTTCCCTGGTGGTATTTAAAAGACAGGTAGATGAGGTGCTTAGGGACATGGTTTAGAGGTGGAATAGGTAGTGCTAGGTCTATGGTTGGACTCAGTGATCTCAAAGGTCTTTTCCAACTACTATGATTCTGTGATTCTATACATATAGTCAGAAAGTACCCATCAGTTCATTTGTCAGAAGAGATGTTGACCACGGAGGGTGAAATGGGATACCTGGCTGGGTGGGGGGTGAAGCGTCCAAGTACAGCTCCAATGTAAACCAGGAGCCAGGATCTCTCCCCTTTCTTCATGTCACTGTAGGCACTTACATGGTCACTGATCCAGGTCAGAGAGTTGTCTGTTCAACATGCCAGTTGTAATGGCTGTCAGAGCAGAGAGAAATCTTATAATTAGGGAAAATATTACAGACTGAACACACACAGACGTCTTGGAAGAATTCAGGTGTCAAAGAGAAGTGGGCAGCTGATGAATTGGGTTGCTGAATGTTTGCAGAGACAAGATCATGACTGTGTAGTGGGGACTGGAACTGGAAATGATAGTGTATGAAGGACAAGATACAAAACCAAGAGAGTTTAAGAGTAAGGAGAAAATGTAAATGAGGAAATCTCACTATTGGGGATTGGGAAAAATAGGAGAGACTTAGCAGGGGAGTCCTGGCAAATCTTTCTTACACAAGTGAGAATTTTTGAGAGGGATTCAGTTCACAGCTCATAAACATGGGGAATAGAAGTTCTGATAAAGGAGAAGGGTAGATATCTTAAAAGTAGGATTAATCCACAGACATTTTACTAAGGGTGGCTGTACATTTAGTGCAATAAGTAAGCTAAACTACAGGCTGTGTTCAGAGATGTTAAATCAAAATGGCTACGAAAATTGTAGGGACTGGAAGTGGAATGAGTGAATTCACCATGTGGTTAATAACTGGAGGAGTGCATGACTGACTGAGGGAATGCGGGACAATGAGTGGAAGCTACGCGGAAGTATGATGGTGTGAATTGTAGTTTACAGAATGGCCTTGTTTGTGTTTTTAAGCAAGGAGCAAATGAACAGTAATGATAATTATTAGGTGGCTGCAACATGAAAAGGGCATAGAAATTGCTCCCGTTCCTCCCTGTTGTCCTCACAGACAAGTCTGTAACGTGAATAACGTGCACACACTGACTCCCTGGTCCTTTTCCTGTCCTGACTAAGGCTCTGTGGGGTCAGATGGAATCAAAATGGATGTGATGGCTTTGGATGAAATGACAGTAAATGAGAGTAACTGTTTGACAGGTTGGTGAGTGGCTTCATGGCATGAAATACTGGAGGATGGCAAATGAGATCAAATGTGAACTCCCAAGGAGACTGTTCAGGTCAAGGACATGACTTTTTAAGTGGATTAAGTATTTGAGGAAGGGTGAACAGGTGAAGAGTAGCTGATTGAAGTGCTATTTTGAAATTTCATTATTCTAGACATGTTATCTGTTTTAGACTAATCGAGATGGTGTAGTTGAAGGAAAGAAGTTTGCCTGTGTTTTCTTCAGAGTGCTTCATTCTTCAGTATAAGGTTACTTGCAGTTGTTTTAAATGAGTTGGATTTTTTTCTCTCCACCTAGGTGCATAACCTTCTCTAGCATTAATGAGAACAGTTTGTATCAAGAAGAACCTACCATCCCTTTCAGCCTCTCCCTTTTAAATCATAATGCATTAATGGTATTGAATAAAGAATTTTCTGGAAACATTATCCAACTACTGTATTGAATTTCCGCTTCCAAGTTTAGCCTTCATGCTAACCTTCTGAGTGCCTCTGTTTTGTCCATGGAAATTTAGACTTGACACTACACCTGTGTATTTTGTGCAAGAGTGAGAACAAAAACATTATACACGTATTGTGTGTAGTAGATTTGCTATATTTGAAGGTGTAATTTGTTTCTCTGTGGAATTGTTGCAGGGTGCTGCTCTAACTGTAGAGATTATAAACCTAACAAACATGAACTAAATGCTCAGTGAACTCCAATTAGTTGCATTTCAATTACAGAGCTAATTAAACAGAACCAACCAAGAAGGCCGTATTTCATACAACCTGGAACTGTGATTAGCTAACCACACATGTTGTATGCAGAGTGAAACTGCTTCTCAGCAAGTGGTACACACTATGCTGAAGAATATGTGATACATACATATTTAATAGGTAATTGCGTTTATGCTGTTGTTTTCACATGGCAGCTGTCAAAACAAGGAAGGAACATTAATGTGTGGCCGTTGTCACACGTGCTCCAGTAAGTGTTAAGGAATAGAATCTTGTAATTACTGAGACATACTATGAGGGGGAAGCCTTGTAAAATAACCACAATGCTATTTTTTCCATATTCTTTTTGAATTTCAAAAGTTAATGGGAAGAACAGCAAGGGAGTTCTATCTTGTCCCAAAAGAATCTTTTTACAACAGGTGATAGAGTAAATCTTACTAAATGATTTTTCCAATACAATCCAGAGGTAGACTCCTCAGTGAATTTCGGATACATATCAATGATTCTTTTACTACAGTTTAATAAGAGTAAACAAATGGAATAGAGTGGCCATAGGATTATTAGATCGACAATCAGCAAACTGGCCACACTAATGGTTGTTACTGGCTAATTCTGAAATTATCTTGGGAAGAATCTGTCAGTGCAAATGCACTTACCTACGAGCAGTATGCGTCACAAGTGCTTTAGAAGTACAGAAAGCAGTTATTGATCAGAATGCACTGAGATTGAGTGGGAGCCCAGGCCAGCGTCTTTGTCTTGACAGAATGCGTTTGGTGGATGTTGTTTCATAAAGCCTCGGTGACAGTCAGGTTTGTCCAGCTTCTTGTTTTGCCCTTCTTGTTTGTATCATAGTATACACCCTGAGGCATCCACTGACACCATGTCCTCTGGGCTGAAAATGTACAGCTGTAGGTTCTTCCCATTCCCATCCTGACCCCCTACCTGACTGTAGAGGCTAAAAAAGAAGCCAGGCACAAGGTTGAGGGCAAGGGAGCATTGCTATCCTAGGCGAGGAGCTGAGTTAGGCAGTGGGAGAATGAACAGTCAGCCGCCACACAGAAACAGGCTGAGTCCAACGGGCACCTCTCTCTCACTGGATCACAGGGTGCTCTACTCTTTTCCTGGCAATGCAAAATTGGCATACTTGAGATTTTCCTTTGTTTTCTTTGAATCTTGCCTTTGGAACAAGCCAATGGAAAAATATATTTCCGCTTCAAGCAAAGTTCTTAGTACCCTGCTACTGTGTTAGATCAGTAACACATACTTGAAAATGGTGAAACTGCCTGGAGACAATGGGTCTGTCTGGGAGTTTAATTTTGTGATGTAATGTTTTCATTCAGTTAGTAAATGGACTCGGAGAAATGTTAGGTAATATGACATTTCACAAAGAAGTTCTACATCTTTGGGTATTCAGAGTATGTTCTGGATGGTACTGAGTATTTTTAAAATGTGATATAATAGTAACTATTTTAGAAGAATGATTACATTTAGTCTTAGCTAGCCCTCCACAATAAAGAAATGCCTGCAAAATTTATTAGGGACATTGAAACAAGCGGTGCCAGTACTTATGGGTTAGTTAAAAGTAACAGTTGATGCTTTCCAACTGGGAAATGTGTAATCCCATACCACTCAGTGCAAGCATGCAGAGATTGCAGTGGGAGTCAGCAGCTGGGGTTAAAGTAAAAGAATTTTTCCTCAGACTTTCTTTTTAACTGTTTCATTAATTTTGAACGTGAGTTGCAATTAGTTTTTAAATTTAGATAAACTTTGTACTGAAAGTATCTACAGGTATCTCCTGTGTTCTTGTGCACATCTGAAACTGTGGATTCTGATGTTGTTTTTCAGTCAGTGTCTCTGTCTCTTTTCACCATGTTAATGAGTGGAGTAGCAAAGAGGCAGAGAAAAATCCTGTGCAGCATGTGGGTACAGTACGGAGTGGATCTAGTTCAGATCCTCAAGTGTCCTGCACCATTATGCTTGTGATGCCTCTGTAGTGCCATGTGCAGTAGTCTGCCTGACGGCTAATTGTCCAGGAATGGGCAGCAATGGTGAATGAGGAAAGCAAATCAAAACTTGTTAATTTCTGAATGCCTGTTTGTGATCAGCTGGGAAGTATTTGGCAGTATAGCGATACAGTATGGGAAATGCAGTATGGAAACCATGATTAATATAGTCTTTCCTTTAGAAACGAAAACCGTAGAACTTAGTTCTTAAGTAACTGTGACACATCCCGGTGTCGGTGAACCTGTGACGTATGTGACAGAATTGGACAGACATCAGAGCAGATCCTAAGCAAATTACAAGGGGGAGTGTAAAAGCTGATAGCTGTAGTGATGCAAAATACAAAAGCTTTGTCGCCCTCCCGTTTGCGAAGGCATAACTTGGAAAAGATAAAAACGTTTCTAAACGTTATGTGTCAGCTGCAGGAATTGTTGAACTGAAGTTTTTTTTTTTCTCATGTGTGAGGAATGAGGTGAGTCGTTTTGCAGTTTTTCCTGGGTATAAACCACTGTTAATCACGCTTTGCATAGGAAAACAGCGTACAGAACTGCAGTGGACGTGCTGCTCCATCCTGCCGTCTGGGGGAGCCTGCATCCCCCTGGGCTCCTGCCTCCCGCCCGCTGGCGCTGGGGCGGAAGGTGCCGCTTGTGCGGGGGGGCCGGGGCTGTGGGAGCCGCCGGCTGCCGGCAGGGAGCAGCGCAGCCCCTTCCCGGCCGCGGGGACAAGGCAGATGGGCGAGGGGGAGCGGACGGGGCAGCTGCAAACGCTGCGCAGGGACAGAACTGAGCGTGAGGGTGGGACAGGGAGGGTGCTCTCGAGGAGGAAGATCATGAAGAATGGAGGCAGTGCAAGGTGGGCGTGAGAAGAGGAGGGGAAACCCCCCCAAAAAAAACGGACTCGAAGAAAGCAAAACAGAAAATAGAAAAATACAGAAAGGAGAAGGCTGGAAAGAGACCTGGAGGATGAAAGTAGAGAAATAGAGAAGGGAAAGGCTGGAAAGTAGACCTGGAGGATGAAAGTAAAAAGTCTCCAAAAGGGACTGTGGCATTCCCCTTAGCCCCTGAGATGAAAGATAGTTGCAGTTCCTGATGCTGGACACGAAGGAAGGACAGGGACCCAGAAAGTGCTACTGCTTTTTAATGTCATAGGCCTATATATATGTGTTTATCTTGGTTCTTGTTCTTAATGCATTTTCTGTATTGTCATTTGGATGAATTATCCCTACATCTGCATACTGATAGCAGCCTGTGATTAACAGAGGAGAAAAAAAAAATCACAAGATGATTTTCAAAACATTGCTCTTAGGGAGCAGTTTCCCATGTAAACATTTTTGCCAGGGTGCAAGAATTGTAGCATTTATTCCTATTTCTCGTGTTTGGTTGGGTTTTTTTTTTCCCCTCCTCTTCTTCTCGTAGCATATCCACAGTCTTTGTAAAATGTCAGTGTGTTACGTAAAATCTGCAGCTTTCTAATGGTGCTTTTGGGCTTACTGTGACCTTTTGAAATCATTACAACTCCCACCCCCTAAAGCTCCCCAACTTTCCTTACTTAATTACACATGGGAATAGGAATCAAATTTGTTGTTATCCAGGTGGCATTTCCTGTTACTTAGCTTTGTAGTTTTGTGTATAGCAATTAGCATGCAGAAAGCTGGAAAGATGCCTGTAATTCCACATGAACTCTCTGTAGCTCTCTCCCTCCCACTTGCACTCTCCTTTTAGTACCGCCCCTTCCATGCACCCTTCAGCCAGCAGCGAGACAGCTGTGTTTGATCATAAACCGCTTAAACTCCAGGCTCACTGGCAAGGGGAAACTTTAGCGTGAAGTGCAGGATCGGTTTGCCTTGGGGAGGGGAGCTTTCTTCTCTTTTCCTTTCTCCTTCCCCGAACTCTGAAGACTGTAGCAGCACTCTCCTTTTAATTTTTCTGTGAACTTGCATGAAGCTCATCAAATTTTTCTGAGTACGTTAAGCGGCACTGGGAGATGCCCTTAAACAGAGTTGTGGAAAAGAGCAGCGTAAAGCAGAGCGCAGAGATGAAGCACGCCTTGCAGATGGACTAAGACAGCCCTGGGATCCTGGCAAGCGGTTCCTTCCCTGCATTCTCAGAGCGCTTCACAGTATTAACAAGTCTCTCACAGCAATGGATTGTCTGTGAAGTCAAAACCAGTTTGGCTCTTTTAGAAGATCTTGCATCATAGGTTTAAACTACCAATGTGGAGTAAAAATGGCTGTCTAGAGCAAAATGTGTAAGACAGGAAAATTTTGGAGAAGAAAGTATTGAATCAGTTGAACAAAGCTTTGAAGCATTAAAATCTGCAGAAATCGTCAAGCCCTGAGAAGTCTAATCATGAATTCTGGAGTTGCTATGAAATATGGAAATGATTCCCCTGCAGAGCTGAGTGAGGTAAGCAGTTTCAGTGCCCTTCTTTATGCTTTAAAAAGAAACACTCCCCTTCTGGGCTTTCAGTCTGCAAGCAATGCAATTAAAAATTAATAGAATGTGTATCTTTCTATAACTTGCTGTGCCAGTCAGGAAATGACCTGAACTTTTTTTCTGCTTTACTGTGAATAAGTGGTGAAAAGCAAATTATTGTAACCATGTAGAGACATTTTTTGTGTTATCTGCAGCAGAGATTGCCTTGCTTCCCAAGAGCTGTGTTTATACCCAACATTCATCTTTGCAGTAGGTGAAATAGAGATCTCAGTTGAGATTAAGCAGATGGTGACTAATTTAGGAGGGAAGTGGGGTGAGTGGAAGATGACAAATATTTATTGCTAAGACAACAACATTGTCAGAGTTGTGTTTGCTTGTATTTAGCCAAGGTGATGATGTTATTTCTTTAGGTTAGATGAATTAAATTACTTTCCTTCCTTGCCTAAAAGAAAACAAGCCATGGGAAACTTTTCTGCCATTCCATTGGAAACCATAATAAGCTGTTACTTCTTATAGTTGTGGATATGGCTGGTTTTTGTATAACATGGTTGTTTGTGTTTTTAATAATTTTGAAATTAAAGTCATATCAGATGTTATGGAAATACTTAATAAATATTTTATAAGTGACATACTTTGTCAGTTACTGAAATGTCTTAGAAATGTCATCCTTGTGGGCTTTTACTGAGAACTACTAATTTAGTTATGCTGTGAAATTTCAAGTATTTGGTTAAGGTCATTTTGTAGAAAATTGAATCTGCAGTCTGTATTGTCCCAGTTTAACCAAAATGCTTCCCTTTCCCTTTTGCCCATATCCTTGATACATCTTTTACTGTAAGATATTCTTTGTTTTTATGTTTGGGGTTTTTAGGAATATTAGATAGGATATGCTTGGCAGAATGAGAGAGTTAAGAGTTTCTGGTGTTAATTGTGCAGTGAGAAGAAACACTGAGGTATAGAATAGAAAATAAATCAATGGGCTAGTAAGGGGGACAACAGTGTAGGGGGAAGCAGAGTAAATGTGTGAGAGCTAAGGAAGTGCAGTGGCCTGCCATGCAGCAAGAACAGTAGGTTTGTGACTGGGCAGTTCTTGTGAAAGAAATGTCATATGTGTTCCTACTTTAAGTGGAAAAGAGTTCAATTTCATTACCTCTGTGTTACTCTTCCAAATGATTGCCTAGAAATTGTATATTGGCAGTGCAGTGTCAATGGCGTTCATAAGCTCAGTGTAAGAGGCCAGGTTACTTTTGGTAGGAGTCTGCTGTAATGTTTCTGGATGCTGTTGTATTGGTGGTCTGCTGATCGCTGCTTTCTATTCCCCCAACATTTAATTTTCAAGGCTGTGCAAGATCACATAAAACGTAGAGTGTCACAGAGATTTGATACTTGGATCGTTATTTGGAGCAGGCAGTATTTACTGGTAGCGCTGCTACCTTGAAATATTATCTGTTAAGGTTTACTTTGCACACCCACAAAGTAAGACTTTTGTTGTAAGAAATCCCTTTTTCTTCTGATGTTTTAACATGCGAAGTATTGAAAGAAGTCTGTGACTGTGCACCATGCAACACTTTGGTTGGTTTTGGTTTGGTTTTTTTTTTTTTGGTTGGTTGGTTTTTTGTTATTCCCAACAAGTTTACTTTAATACTTAATTTACATTTCTACTCTGGCAGTACAAGTGATTTAGAAATAAACCTCTTTCTAAGTCCAGGCAGACCAGGGAAGAATTTACACACTTAGCTTTCCCCAGCTGCTAACCATCATTTGTTTGCTGCTGCTCTTCATCTTTGCAATGTGAACTGCTCATGTGAGTGTGCTTTAGCCTGAGTCTCTCAAAGGACCAGGTCAGCCTCAGCACTGGTCTTGGATAAAACAGCGTGTTTTGAATGAAAAATGAAGGCCTTACAGAGGCGTCATATTCCACCTCCCATAGGGAAGAAGATGAGTAAGTACTCTGAGATGCAGTTAGTTGCTCACCTCTAACCTTTAATTTGGTTGAGTAACCAACTCCCTGTAATTTGTACAGTCATATTAGGCCTTTTCTTATTGGTGACTGGTACTGTTTTGCTTGCTGTAATTGAAGATAGAAAGCCCTGGGTAAAGGCTGTATCTACAGTTTATATATATGTTTCTCACCTCTTCATCATGCGCTCCCCTTTTCCTTCTTTTCTGTCTAGATCTTCTGTATGATGTGTTTATTTTTAATCAATGGAAGACAGTAGCGTTGTGTTCATTTAAACAATGGGAAAATTCGGAACTGGCTACCATAGGAATTTGATTAAACAACTACTATCTGCATGTTTTTTCACTTGCACCTCTGTCTCTACAGTCAGCTTGAATTTTCAGTTGCAGTGGGCTGCTACTAGTATATGTGTCTGAATGGTGAATATGATTAATAGACCAAGAAAGACTATGATTCACATGATGTACAGTGGGTTTTGGTGTAGGTGTCTTGATCTCTCTATCTCAGTACATGAAGCTCTAGACGTGAAATTACTGTTACTAAAATAAACAGGAAAACTACAAAGCCCTGAAGTAAATGCATTCTTGAATGGAAGCGTTAGACAAAATAGAAAATTAAATTATTGCAACTCATTCAATTTGTATTGAAACTTTATACTTGAGATTTACATCTCTCTTTGGAAAATGGGCAAAAACTAAGGCATATCTTTTTCAAAACACAGTGTGATTGTAGAAACTTATGTGTGTTTTATGTTTGCTATTCCTGCACTCTTGTCCAGATAAACAGAGATCTTGATAATCTATTTACTCCTCCTGCCCTTGTCCAAAGGTCATGCAGAAAGCAGAAAAAAAAAAATCTGATTTCTGTTGTAGGTCAATCAGACTTCTACAAAACTTATGCTCTGTGGTTCCCTGGCTCCAGAGTTCAAGCTGTTGTTTATTGATGCATTTGTCATTACATGTTAACCCATTTCTTCTGCTTTTCTCTCCCTTCAACCTTCTCTTTATTCTGTCCAAAGAAAGATAGATGAGCCAATGTGCTGTTTGCACGGTAGATTCAATGTGTTGTAACTGCATAGAGAGGCAGAAGCAGCATTGTTCTTACATAACAAGGTTTGCTTGGTGGTGGTGTTAGGTTTGGCATTCTTTAAAATATATGATACATTGAGAGTGTCAAATCTAAAAAATCTAGAATTTGCAGATGATTGTTGCTGGACTCCATGAGAATGTACAACAGGCTTTGGTACCTTTGTAAATAAATAACTATGTCCAACCAAGCTCAGTTCTACTATTATGAAATGGACCTTCACCTGTCAATATTACGGCTTTTAGCATAATTCATGGAGTTTACTTTTTAAGGCTTGGTCAAGGAAGGAGGTGATTTGTGTGCAATATATGACTCCCAAATTACAGAATCACAGAATGTTGGGGATT
>NW_010326506.1:0-255 GCF_000700745.2 Antrostomus carolinensis
CTTGGCCACCTGGGCACAGTGCTGGCTCATTCTGTCATGGCTGTCAACCAACATCTCCAGGTCCTTTTCAGCCAAGCAGTGTTCCAGCCACTCCTCCCCAAGCTTATAGCATTGCATGGGGTTGTTGTGACCCAAGCGAAGGACCCAGCACTTGGCTTTGTTGAACCTCATACAGTTGATTGCCGCCCATTGATCCAACCTGTCCAGGTCCCTCCCTAGAGCCCTCCTACCTTCAGGCAAATCAATACTCCCCAC
>NW_010326506.1:500-1217 GCF_000700745.2 Antrostomus carolinensis
GGGAAACAGTGCCAAAGTCTTTACTGAAGGCCATATACACCACATCCACAGTGTCAATATCCTCCTTGGAGGGAGGGAAGGGAGGGAGGAAGGAGGCAGCGGAGGTGGGGGTGTTGGCCTGGCCAGCAGCCAAAGACCAAACAGTCACTCACTCATCCTCCCACAATGGGATGGGGAGAATCAGAAGAGTAAAAGTGAGAAAACTCATGGGTTGAGACAGAAACAATTTGATAATTGAAATAAAATAATAATAACAATAATAATGAAAAAAACAGTAATAATAGAATATACAAATGAATGATGCACAATACAATTGCTCATCATCCACATACCAACGTCCAGCCTGTCCCCAGCCAGCAATCCCAGAACAGAGATAAAACTGAAAGTGCAGTCCTGGAAGAGGGAGCTTGAGTAATCCAAGATAATCCCCCAGCTTTCCAGTCAGCCCTCATTAATATATTGAATATGACATTATATGATATGGAATATCCCATTGTCATGTCCAAATGCCAGTTTGCATTTGCTCATTACTACACTTCCCCAGAGTCCTTTGCACCTGCAGACTAGCAAAACACAGGGAAGTTGGAAATGTCCTTCCTCTTCCAGTAACAACTAAAAATGTTAGCATGTTATCAACATTCTTCTCATAACAAATCCCATACTGAAACCAAAACACAGAGCCATTCTAGCTACTAAGAAGAAAACTAACTTTGCCCT
>NW_010326506.1:1270-53435 GCF_000700745.2 Antrostomus carolinensis
AAGAGGCATATAAAGGGAAAATTTATTAAGTATTAATAATTCAACTTTTTTACATCTCTATGGCTGTTCATAAAGCCATCAATGAAATGCTTTGCATAACTTTGCTATTTACATGATGCACAAAAATATGCTAAAAACCGATCTTCACTGGGCATGTTGATCACTTGCAATGAATAATGTGATTTATTTTTTGCCATGTCTATAAATTCTATTTCTTTTACTTGAACACAGTAAAAACATTCAGAGAAGGAACTGAATTGTAGCATGCTCTTTGAAATTAAAAAAACTCAGCAGACTATTAGCACAAAAGAATTCCTTTAGAGATATTTTCAAACTATATTTCACTGAAGTATATTACTAACAGATTTATTAATCAGAGCCATTCAGTACAACCTGAAGTATATTTTCAGCACATCAACCAACAAACTAATGTCTTTTAGGTTTGATAGTAGCATTTCAATCCTCACAATTTCCTTGCTTTATCAGTATGAATAAAAAGAAAATATAAGCTTCCAACAAATCTTCCATTCCTGACTTGGTGGGTTTTTTTCTCATACTTACAGAAAAATAGTCTTGCAGCAATTCATTTAAGTACTGTGCATAGGCCTTTGTTTTCGAGATTTGTTGCCTTAAAAAATGTATTTTTTATTCTTAATCTGAAAAGCAGTTTCAGTGTTCAGTGGATATGAAAATGATTCATAATGGAGAGGAAAACACTCTTGGGATATGAAGTGCTTCAGGGAAGAGATGTAATATACATACAAAAAGTAAATAAATTCCCTCTCACTACCCTCTGATGTGAATTTTTTGTAAATATCTACAACCTGTTCTGTCAATACTAATGTTCAGAATATGTATCAAGCATGTGACACAAAAAAGAATGAACTCAAGTAAAATTTATTAAAAAGGCTTTTTTTTTTTTTTTTTTTTTTTTTTAGCCTAGACCAAGGAAAATCAAGCAATGACTTTCTCATTAACAGAGAAAGTAATTCTCATGTCACTCTGGTAGCTTCTCATCCCAATGAGTGGTTTTTTCATGGTCTACAAAAAAATAACCTTGCTAAGCAGACTCTGATTAAAAATTCTTTTTAATTCTATTTCTAAGACAAAAACAATAACAGGAGCAGCATTACAAATTGTCTTTCCAGGTTCTAATATTCTCGTGATAAGTCCCATCACAACGTCTAATGACATAAAGCTTATGAAAAATAAAGCTAAAATTAATACAAATGTAGAAAAATTAATTCACATTAGTTTGCCCCATTTGATTCAAACAAACAGTTTTTATATGATTCTATGGGGCTTTGTAATCACTTAAATAGCACATACTCAAGAAGTTTTATTGAATAATGACAGGACTAGACAGATTCTTAAGGCAGGCTTTTGCTAAATTAATTCAGTATAGCAAAACCATATGCAAATATATATTACTTCTGATGTTATGAGAGTCTGATGTAGTGATGTGACATGACTTGACACTGAAAATTATATGCATATTCTTCATATTGGATATTACCTAATTTAAAATGAGGAAAGAAAAAATAATCCTTTTGGCCATCACTTCTGCAGCTTTATACATTGTAAGACCTCTGTGACTCTTCAAAACTGGGCTCTGTTTTCTCTTGCCACACGCACTAGTGTGCAACAAGTGGATAATTAATCACGGCATTAAAGTAGACAAATCCAGTCCTAGAAAGCTTACATTTAGGGAGAACATGTGCATTGCAGTATCTGATTTGCATGTGTCTCAGCTATACAGTTGCAAGTAAGATGGGCAAGTTAACACAGGTAGACAGGTAGGTGACTCTGATTGTGAAAATCTGACTTAACATGCAGGAAATACTTTGATGTCCACAAAAGACATGTCACTGTCATTTTTTTTCCACAGTAGGTCTGCCAGAAGACAAAACAAGAGTATAACACATCACACGAAAGAGCTACAGTTTATCTGGAATGCAATGAAGGATCCAATCTTTCAGCCTTGACTAAAGCTAAACTTACATTTCTTTCAGTGAGTCATGATAACAGAACTGGATCAGATAAGAGTAAAAGTGCTTCTGATGTGAGAGACAAATGTGCTCATTACAGCAAGTTCCATATACTGGTTGTCAATATTGAGACACCTTCTAAAAACACAAGCAACTCTGGAAGTGATAAGAAGAGTATTCCAGTGTTTCATTTCTATAATAGATTAGGCAGTTCATAAATATCTTTGTCATAAATTAAGAAAATCAAACTATGCAATTTTGTAGAGCTGAATAAAAGGAGACAAAGAATAATATCAAGGTAACGAAATAGAAACATGCAACACTTTCTAGAGGAAGAGTTTGCCTAGTTCCTGAATTTTTTAAAGATATATTTCTCCAAATTCTTTTGACTTTTTGAATATGCAGCTTTGACAATAGCAATCTTCTTACAGAAGTGAGATCTGTCATTTTTGCTGAAAGACTTCTGCTTAGCAAAACTGAATTTTCACCTTCAAGGGCACTGTGAAATATTGCCATAGAGACCACCTATTTTTAGAAAGAACTATCAAACCTGCATCTAGAGCTCTGCACTTGCTTTTTCTTGATCTACATAATGTGGAGAATAACATTTTGGAAGCCAGAAGGGAAGTACTGTTGATATTGAACATTGAGAGAAAAACAACAACAAAATCAAAGCAGAAAGGAGAGGGGATATAAAAAGTGGAGAAGAGTGGAATGGAAGAGATATGTTTGTTTCATTGGGTTTTAATTTTAGTGGCAAGCTTTTGTCTTCTCCCCAGTTTGGAAAATGTTACTTTTCCTCATGTGCAAAATTCTGATGTGCATAATTAAAGTTCCGCTCATTCTAATTGCATAACTTGCAATCATTCCCTTGAGGAAGATGAATACCAATACTACTCCTTGCATGCTTGAACAGTAAACCTGGGGAATCTTTGCCATCATTTTCTGCTTTTGTTTACTTATTTCTACTTCAGGTTGTGATTTCTTGACTTCAGACTTTTTCATCAGCTTTTCTGGCACCCACTCCACTGGAGCTTGGATGAGGAAGGCCATAAAAGAGTTAGCAAGTATTAATAAGCAAACCTGTAGAGCTTGCAACCCCTGCAGTTTGGAACTAGCACAGCATGATTAATTAGAAACAGTTGGGCATTGCAACAAGCTCCTATCTGTATTGCCCTGGTTGGGTTAGCTCTATGATATGAGGAGTTTCTGTAGCTGAAAATCTCCTCTAAGCTCGTTTGTGTAACTAGGTTGCTTTTGGAAGAAAAGTGATTTTCTACTATCTATGCCATAAAAGCTTAACTTTATACACTTCTCCTTCTCCTGTAAATCAAGAACAGCAACAAAGCCAAGAATAAATAGAGCACATGATAGAAGCAGGAGGAAAGAACATGACAGAAAGTGAGGAAAGAACATGACAGAAAGTGAGGAAAGAACTCAGAAATTTCTTTTCACTTCTTATTCACCTAATAGAACCGTGACTTGTATTAGATGGAAGCTATGCCTTACAATTGGTCTGAAGACTAAGGGCTTTTTAAAGATTCATGGAATAATGAATCAAATCCATCTGTTGTATCATAAAGGTCTATTAAAGAAAAAGCCAAACCTTCCTCATTCAAATTTTATATTTTTATCACCGACATATGTGGCATATTAACTTCTATTTATTGCTGGAGATAAATACATAAAAAGATAGACTGCTTTAGTGGCCCATAAAAGCAAAGACATGAATTACTACTAATGTGACTTATTGTTCATGGTCCAAAATAAATTCTAAATTATTATATTCAAAGCTGTCTTCACTTACTGTTGTTTTTAACCACCATTGTATGAATTGCTTTTTATTGTTTGAGATCACTCATAGACTAATAACAACTTTATTATACCTGTCCTCCCTTATGTTAAAATCCTTTCACAGTAATTTTGAACTTCTTTTCTGTCTGAATGAGTGTCATTAAATTCAATGAGACCACATATTGAGTAAGGTGTTATTTCATGTAATCAGAATATTAGACTCCAGCTCCAGATTTTTGTTGTTGCTCTACAAATACTGTGTTCATCAAGATTGGATTTTTATCTTTTTTTGCTCCTCTACTGTTCCCGTGCATACTTGTCCTCCTTGGACTCCAACAGAGCTTCAAAACCAGAAAAATTACTGTGCATGTTTACAACAACAAGCAATGTCACTGGAGCAAACAATTCGTAAACTGATGGGGTAATAGTAGGAAGACTTTTTTTTGGGGGGGTGGGTTTCAGATGAAATTTTATTTGCTACAATTTGTATGTATTATTTTTTTTCATTTCTTTATTTTTTTCAATACAATTTGATTTTATGTGCCATGCTAGGGACCCATGTGTCTATGTCACACTTTGAGTAAGCAGTGAACTTCACACCAGATGACGATTCTGGTTGGTGGTGCCCACACAGCAGGAATAAGTCGCCCAAAGAATCTCCATCCGCTTAACAAACACTTCTTGCACGCAAAATCAGCCACGGTTACACCAGCAGGAAAGTCAGCTCAAATACACCCGCAAACACACGCCTCAAGACTCAGAGGCAAGATCCAGACACACAAGGCAAAACTGTCACTGCAGGATGAAACTCTTGGGAACATGTGGTTGCTTTGGGGTTACTTTTGCTTCATACCAGAGGTATAACATAGCATGCTTAAAAAACTGTTAGAATTCTGCTTTTTAAGTGACACAAATGGACTTGGGACACCTAGAACAGTTTTTCCACTGTTTCTCACAATTTTCTTTTCAAGTTTCTTATACTGAACTGACTCATCCAATTCAATTGTCAAAGTGTGTCAGCTACAAAATTTCCTTGACAAAAATTAAACAGCCTGTAGCCTTTGTTCCACTATCTATTTCTAGAGAAAAAAATAAGTCTCGCGTTCAATAATAAAGTCACAGGGAAGCTGGAAAGTAACATTTCTTCTTTTTTCTTTCTTTCTTTTCCTTTTTTAAAAAAATAATACACAGGCTTATATCAGAAATTACCCTAGAAAATACATAGCACATCAAGAGCTGTGGCAACATCATTTATATACCAGAACTCTGGAAGAGAAAATAGTATTGCATTACTGCTCATTAATAAGAAACCATGAAATATGTTCTTTGGAAATTCAGCTGATTACATTTGCATTACAGAATGTGCATTACAGGAATTCATACCACAAAAAGAGAACACAGTGACTAAACAGGTTGGCAAATTATTTTCAATCTATGGATAAATCTGCTGATGGATATTTTTGGGAGGGTGAAAGACAACAGCACCTATCATACATCAAATTCTTCAGCTTTTCATCTGAACTGCATTATCCCCCCACAAAACAAAACTGAAAAACAGTACTCTGCAAATACTGATAGCAGAAATCACACACGGCAGTGATGTTTCTGCTCAATTCTGCTCTCACTTGCAACCATGATAAAAAGTTCCAATAGCATGGAGCTGAGAAACACTTGTCAATGCAAAGATAAAAAAAACCAGCAAGGTTCTCTGTGGGGTGAAAAGAAGGTACAAACTCAGAATCTGCTGAAAGAGCTTCTGAAGTGATAACACATCATATTCATAACAGCACAATAATAATGCTACAGATAAGAAAACCTGAAAGAAACAACTGTTTTCTATATAACACAAAGCTGCTGAGCAAGAAACATTTAGGAAATTTATGCACCAAAAATAAGAGCTGTAAGGTCAATGTAACAGAGCAGTAAGATACTTTAAGTTCAGTGGATTTAGAAATATCCATTTAATGTATTTTTAGTGGGTGCTTTTTTAATATCCTAAATTCAGCATTTAACGTGACTGCTGATAGGTATACATGGTATTTTGATGGTATTGATTCTGTGATTCTGTATTATTGGAAAGATTATTAAAAATGTGCATTTAAGTGCATCATCTCCAGCAACGATATTGTGTGCAATGTAATGTTTACATGACACCTTGACTTTATTTGGGGCTAGGCTGAAATATATGGGGCTGGGCAGGATGAATACAGTGCTAAATTCATAAATCTTTACGTGGAAAATGAGACGAACCAACCAGACTGGGGGCCTATGGCAAATAATCATTTATCATTAAGGAATTTTTGTAAAAAAAGATCCTTCAATTTGCATTAGTGCACATCAATATGGAGTACTTCATACTTTCCAATGGTACCCTGTTTAGCAATAATGCTTACACCAAAATGATCACTTGTTTCTCTTTCAGTAAAATTTCTACCTGCATTCAATTTTCTGTGATTAAAGACAGGAACAAATGAAATGTAAATCATATAAATCCCACTGCATTAAGCATACTGTACAATAAAAATAATAATAGTAAAAAGAGATAAAATGAAATGATAATGTCAAGACTTGAGAAATCATTTGATCTACATGCCTAGGAAGGATCATTGGTGCTTAAATCATAATCAGTTTTGCTAATTTAATATTTGGAAGTAAAGGAAGAGGAAGCTGTAACCATCATTCTGCATCATATGCACTTCTTCCTCCATGCCTGAAGTCTTCGTATAGTTTGCTTAGGCATATCACACAGGGACTATCTACTTCGCTCTTTAAATAGAAAACCTAAGCAACTTATTTCTTTCATCACTGAGGGCATTTATGAAGGTGCCAGAAAGCAAATTAGACAGTACATGTTTAGGCCTCAGATGTAAAATAGATCAAAGTAATTTAACCTTTTCACATTTCAAAACAAATAGCAGTCAGAGTATTTGATGCTGCCTTCCTGAGAAATCAGTGGAGTAGTGATATTTTCTGTTGAAATCTTTATTTTCATTTCCCAATCCAATTAAAAGCCTCACAGGGAATAATCTCATATAGCTCCAGTGAATTCATTATGCTCCATCAAACTTACACAGAAGAGGATCTATCTGATCCACGATTTTGTGGTAACGTTGCCTACAGTTTGAAGATTAAAATTATGGAAATTTCTACTCATTCCAAAATTTTATCAGATTTCACAAAGCATATTGAGTTAGGATAGTGGCTGGCTTTTGACAATGTACATGATATAATGAAGGAGTTTATTTATGTACCCTGCCCATCACATCTGAGGATCTTGAATCAAGGCCATTCTCAGTAGCCAGTAACGAGCAGTGTTTATACTGCTATATACATGTTTATAATTTGCAGAAAAAACTATGGTCAGTCTTGTCTTATACTAACCCAACTTAAGCTGATTGCTGACCACTATCTGCTCAAATACTAGGATGCAAATCTACAGAATTTCTTTCATTTGCTTCGATGGAAGAAGGAATTGATCGCCAAGAAGAAAGAAAGATAAGGATCTTCAAGGGAAATTCTGAAGAAAAAGAATTCCATACAAGAAGGTAGAAATTTGTCTTAATTTACTAAACATGAACTACCTGGAGCAAAGAGGTAGAGTTGTCTGCACTAGATTTAATTTCAGGTACATGGGATAAATGCAGGACAGTATGCCCCAAGAAAAATTCATACTACCAGCAGAATGAGGTGAAAAACAACACAACAGCAACAACTGTTTGACAATCAAAACATGATTCCTTAGACATACTCATTTGTTTCACACCTCTGGAAAACTCCCTGGATTTCCACCCCACACTTCACACCCAGCCATCTGTGACTGCCCAGTGCTGCAACTTAATATGCCACCTTAACAAATCAAACATGAAACTTGATTATAAAAGCAATTAATACTATTCATACAGACCACCATACTAGGTATTAATTAGTTGGACTCACTGGTCCTATTACTCTAAATATTGCTGTGGTTCTCTTGATTTGTTTAAAATTGTTTAATAGTCCTATCTCATACTGCTGATAAATAAGTCAGTCACTGACATGGTGATCTGTACTGCATTATATAAATGAAGGTTGTCTCCTCCCTCTTTTTTTGGGTGTGTTTTTGTTTGTTTTGTTTTGTGTTTCTATTTTAATGTTCTGCGCAAGATGTGCATTTATACAGAAGAATGTGTCTGTACTCCTGTAATATGCTGGGTAGGAAACAATCTTGCTAGCAGCTGATAAAAACTTAAAGCAGAAGATTCATCATATACACAGGCTCTGTAGACAGGGATGTCACCTAAATTCTGATGCATTTTATGGGACGAACACTGACAATTATATTGTCAAACTGCTAATGTTACATCAGTTCTTCAAATGTGATGAACATTTTTGTATTCCTACTGGCAAGACAGCTAACAATTCTCAGAGAATTCTTTTTCTTTTTTTTTTTTCCTAATAACATAAGAGAGACCATATTCACAATAATTCTCACAGATCTGTAAATAATTACTTTATGAAGATATAGTATTAAAAGAAGTGTTAGATTTCTTCCTGTGCATCCTTACAAATAAAATTCTTATTTAAAAATCCTAGACTTTTACCAGCCAGACTGCACATTAGTGTCTCATATTTACATGTACATTGCAGCTTCCCATGCTAGAAACTTTTGGTAAAAATACTTTTTTCTATAGGCATGCCATGATTTTTGAATCCTCATACAATCTGTCAAAGCAGAACCACTTTCCATAAGAACACTTGGTGGTGACTGTCTTCTGTCAACTGAGATCTGTGACCTCTGACTACCAAGCAGCTTCACTGATGCACTGCCATGACTGGAGTTCTGTTTCACAGCAAGCTCCAGCATGCTACTTCCAGGCAGTTTGATGTTAAAGTTGTCTGGAGAAGTGATTTTTTTTTTCTTTTCTTTCAAATGACAAAAAGGTTTTTCACTTTAACCTCTCTTGAAAGTGGATGACACACATTTGGCCAACCACCTTGTAAAAACTTGAAATGGTAGATCCACACAATACAGAAATCAGGAGGGGAAAGAAAAAAAAAAAAAAAAAAAAAAGGAAGACCTGATAGCTTAATTTTGAATTAATATTCAGAAGCGTGGCATAAATAGGAAGACTAAGTTGAGGATGTGATTTCATATACTGCGTGTGATGAGTAGAAATTAAAAGCAACAGGAACATATAAGATGAGACAAGCAGAAACTAGGAATTGTCAAGGAGAGTGGAAAGCAAGTGGCTGTTTCAGATTGATATTTGTCTAGTGAATATATAATGTAGAAAAGCACAAAAGTACTGCTAAGGCAGCAGTCATGGAGGGTAAAACAAGAAGAACTCACAAAGAAACACTTTGGGACATCACAATGGACTTGAGCTAGGAGGAGGTGATTTCATATTGTCAGTCATGGAAAAAGGAATGAACAGAAAACATGAACAAAAGCATGACAAGACAGTAATCACAGTGTCAAGATAAAGAGCTGAGCTTTTACAACCATAAATGTTAGTTTAGGGGAAAATTTTCAAACTATGTCAGTCCACAGACACCTCCTATGTAGAAGCAAGTACTGCAAATAATGCATTGGTGCAGAGAAGGTGTTCACAGAGTATATGTGGTTTTAGATTAAAATTCTTTTGTACTGTAAGAAAGGGATTGCATCTGCATTGTATACCAGAAATTGCAATTATGTAGATAGCACAATTCAATCCATTATCCTTAGAGCGCTTCATAAAGAGTTTGGAATATAGAGTTTCACTGTGAAGATCAATGTGACAGTGAGTTATCACCAGATATACTGCACAGAACATCAAATTGTACAGTACAGATACTGTGATTCTCATATGGCAATAGCGGCACTTTGTTCTTAAAATATCCTGTAAAATGCACACTGCTCTTGCAAAGTGCTTCTCAGAAATTCACAGATAAGTTTTTTTTTCTTGGACTGTCCTTTAAAATGTGTAAATTCAGGGTAAACATTAATGGAAGCTGTGCCTCCTGTAAACCTAATCTGCAGGATTACCAGATTATTTCAAAGGGACTCTGTGATGCTTTAATAACAGATTTTTAGTAAAAATTTTATTCTAGGTTAGGGAATACATATTTAAATCCTCATCTTAACTCAAAAACTGAGCTTGAAAGTTCAACTCAAACCTAGTCTTGCTCTCCAAACAGTTTGTTTTAAAGGACAGGGACTGGATTCAGCAGTTCAAAGGCAGTATTTCATTGCAGAAGCATGGCGCTTGCGGAATGGGTTTTCAGAAGAAAAACAATGGACTAGAATGAAGGGCTAACACACTGCCTTGGAAGCTTGATTAGCCATGAGATCTTGAGTAGTAACCAATTGTTGCTTTGTAATGATTCTTATTAGTACCCTGTTCAGGTTCCAGCCTCACTCAAAACTAATAGGATGCAAATGTACCTGTTACTTTATATATGTAAGAATAATTGTGCAGAACTGTTTCCTTTCACCTTGTTTAATTATATTAGAAGATTAAAGTTATATGCTATTTTCAATTCTGTGTAGCTTTATGCATGAGCAGAAACGTATCAATCTGTGAATTGGGCAAATGCTTGAATGTCTAATTGAATAATTTTGGGAAAAAAGAGCCAGGACAGAGAAAGAAGGGTTCTCTCGTTAACAGTGTTCTCACAGTTAGAGAACTGGTATCTTCTAACTGAATTAAGAGCTAAGTTCATCCAACCAGGCTGGTCTTGCTCCAAAATAGAGGAGGTAAATGATTAAGAAAATAAGATCAGAAGTACTGTAGCTTGAGTTTGGCAATTGAAAGTAAATGTCACCTGAGTTGGTGGTCAAACAAAGAGCTGGATTTGCAAATTTGATTTAGTCTGCAATTGAGGAGGAAGACATTTCTGGAGCATCAGAAACAGCCAAAAATTGGCTTGGGGAAAAGTGAAAACTGACTGTTCCCTAGAAAGATGGAAGTCTTTAGCACAGAGGAAAAATTTCCAGTGAATGTTTTTTCCTGTTTATTTGTTCAAATGTTTGGCAAGTCTTATTGCTGCAGTCCTAAATTCTTCATCTTTTTTCTGCTCTCTCCCCCTCCAGAAAAGTATAATCTTTTGAATTTACAGATTATTACAGTGTATTTAGGGATGCTCCATATTTTTAGTACCTCTACACCAAAGAAAGCCACAATTGCTTCTTATTTCCCAATTTCCCAACATCAGTTTTCCTTTAACTCCTAAGAAATATAAAAAAAATGTTAAATGCAAAGTCAAACCACTGACTGCTAATGTACCTTTCCTATTAGAAGTTACTGAAAATAGAGCCTATTCAGAAAAAGGAAAACACACATTTATGATTTCAAAATACCAGGGCAGTGCCACTTCTCAATGTCATCTAGAAAATGTGAAGGGCATATGCCATGCTAGGGACATGTTGCTGGACAAAGATTACTGTAAACAGATGAGGAAGTGAAAAAAGAGCAGACAACTGAGTCATAGATAAAGTAGGTGAGCTAGCATCTCCTAACCTCATAACACTAAAGCATCAATAGACTGTTTCTAAAGAAAATTAACATGACATAATAAACCATATGCTTAATGGGAAGACTAAAAGCAGTCTTGCGCCATTTAGAACAAAAATATTATAAGCAAGGTGAAAGAACAGGCAAGCTCCTGGCAGCAAATCTAAATCTGTAAGATGTGCAAATAAGCAATTTATTAAACACAAATTATAAGTAGATAGAAAAGGCCAATGAATTCTACAGATTTTATGGAGATATCCATATACATAACTGTAATGTTCATATTTACAATAATCTCAGGCATCTGCTAAAAATTATCTTTTCCAAGATAATGAACACTGAAAACATGAAAGAGAAGGAGCTGTTTTCTTATAAGAAATAAACAGGCCATTAAGTAATTAGACATAGCTTTGACTGTAGGGTTTTATAAGCTATTCTGTGATCATCCAATTCTGGTACTAAAAGCAGCATTTCAGGAAGCAGAGAAGAAAACACATCTGCAGACTACTTAATACAGAAGACCAAAATACTTGTAAACAGAATCCATCTCCTTGGCTAAAAAATATCCAAAAGCCAAAATATTGAGCATGTAGAAGGACAACGTATTCACTATGTTGGGCATAGCAACACCAGAGTTTCATTGGGGGACACCATCCATGCATATAACGTACACAGGTGAAGTACATAAAGGTTTTGCAGTTCAACCTACTGTTGCATTACATGTCTGTAAAGAGAGAAGGGGACTGGCAGAGCAAGATGGAGTTTAAGTTAAAAGCATGATACAATTTTGGTTCAGGTTTCAATATTGGGGATTTAACATCTGTAAGACATTCTGCCTCAGAGAATACTTCTGAATCTACAAAAAAAAAAAAAAAAAAAGCTTTGTGTTTCCTTTTAATTTACAATTTATTACTGTCTTTTATAATACATTTGTTAGATCTGTCCTAAACCATTTATTTCTCATGTGCAAAGGGCAGTGAAAGAAAGAAAAAATAACTCAAAGAATAAACAGCGCAGCGTCATTGCTTGGGCACCATCACTAAGAATACTGTACAGAAGTGCCATGCTATGGATATTAAAAGCAGGCTGATGGACAAAAATACAGAATTCAGTGTGAAAGACGGGATCTAGTACACACACTATCAGCAATAATCCACTGCTTTCCAAGAAATCCAAGAATTTCCTTGCACACCCTCAACAGAATTATGTGATACCTCTAAGGATAGAAAAGTCTTCTTTCTACAAGTTAAAGTTGAACACAGGAATCTAAAGCTCAGGTTAGGATATTACCCACTGCAATAATCTGAGTGAATTTCTTGGTCCAATTACTAAATTAGCTTTTTTTCATTTTTTGCTTTTTTAATAAAACAATTGATTTCTGCTTATATTTTTAAATTAAATATCAAGTGGAATATTTTTATTTGTGCACAACATTGCCTTCTCTCTTTGATCTGAATGTATTAACTGAATTTGATCTAACTTCTTAAACTGAACATTTGCTGAACTTGTTCATTGACATTTTGTCAAGTTCTAGTTATAGGGCTTTTATATTAAGTTGGTTCATATGGTGAGAAAGTAACATGCTTCTTGTAACATTTGCTGATCTTTCTTTCCCCAGCTAAATCCCCACTTCCGTCAAGATGCTGAGTTGCATCATATTAGCTGCTATTACATAAACTCTTTTTGTAGGTATTTTTTATAATGACCTTTATAAAATCAGCCCATTTTTCCTGAGCAGCTGTGCACTAGGGGTTACACATGTTTTGTCTGCTTTCATTCTTCTGAAAACATATTTGTTTAACCAGCTTTAGTTCTTTCCTGATACATGCTTAATTCTAAAAATTAAGTACGTATACAAATATTTGTCCATAAGTATTTATTACTGCGAATAAGGAACTTCTCAAGAAACAGCAGTCAAAATAAAGGTTTAGTATTTGCTGTCACCACATCTCTGTCTGCAGGTAGCTGAAGTATTTAAATGTAATTAAAGTTTATACAGAAGTATTTTAACTATCAGTTGCTTATTTGTTTTTAATGGTCAACACAGGTCTTATTTCAGTTGTCTCTTGGCATAAAAATAATGATTATTTACTGTTTGTTTGATGGATACTATGTGATGCAATTTAGTAATGACTTCTCATCTAGACAAGCACTTAAACAACAGCCTTATTTGAAGCATCTTAACAACTGTCATTGACTTCAGTGAGACTACTTATGTGTTTAAGATTACAGTGGTATTCAAAATGGTTAAACTGGAAAATCTTGCTTATTTTTTTATCTTCACAGAAAACTAAACCAAAATGCATGATCTTTCTAAAACTCTATGAAATGAATTTAAAATTTGGGACTCCTGTTATTGCTTCTAATTGACGGAGAAAAAAAATCAGAAAAAGATACAGAAAACCTACAGCTTGCCTAAAAGTTAGCACTGTGCTGAACCACTGTTATGCCATATGACAGAGTTCAGTTCTTCCTAAATTAAACTTCTGTCAGTGACAATTCATAAAGAAGGCAAAATCCTTTGATCCCTCTGTAAGACAGGAAAAGAAACCTGCAATTCCCTGTCCTACATATTGATAATTCTTTAAGCTGTTTGTATAAATTGACATTTGACTGAATTCCACATTAGATAAGTTAGCTGAAAAACAGGGCCAAATCAAAAGCACTAAAACTCTCTTTGTTAGCATTTACTTGTATAATAAACCAGTTACTTATCATGCCAGAACAGTTCACCTATGGCTTTTCCCATTCCCTCTATATTTATTGGTCTGCATGTAGATTATGTAGGAACATTTTAATGTTCTATTCACAAGAGAAGAATATACTGTAGCAATTTCTGTATCTAATGACTGCAGTAGGTGTACCATTATTATGCCCTTACTTCCCAAGCCTCCCTCTGGAATTTTTAAAAGCTGCTGTTGCTAGTAACCAAAACTCTCCTATGCGTTAGTGGAAAGGAACTATGAGAAGTCACAGTAGATTTTTATAAATGCTGCTACAAAGTGAAAGAAAGCTCAAAGGAAAACAGCGAAAGATGAGTATCCAAGTCCTATTAATAGTCAAATAATTTTTGTCATAAAGATAGTGGAAGTATGCAAAAACAATGGGGTCCCTTGCTCACAGCTCTTTTTACGGGAGTTTAATTAAAAACTGTCTGACGCCTTCTGCTTTGAGCACAGCTTTGACTTGATTCTACTTCAGTGGCACAGCATTCATTTATGGTGTAACTTTTCAGAGCAGATTAGCTCCAAGTGACATGGCAAAATTCATTATTCTAGTGCTCTTGCAGAGAAATACAGAAATTTCAGACCAAAGCTCCTTCCATGGTGATCTTTTTACCCTTTCAGAGTCTAGGAGCACTATCTCAAGCAGATAGCTAAGCTACCTACTTGAAACAGGCAAGGGGGACTGAAAACTATTCTCCACAGCTGAAATGCTCATTATTGCACACAGCAATGCCTTACCTCACATTTTATTCAGTATCCTCACTACCATCTGTTTGGACTACAGCTTGCAGATTTATATGTTAAAGAGCTCTTGTCAGCCTCCCTCATTTCCTTACTAAACACAACCTTCGCCATCATTTAGAGAAGCACTAAGTAAATAAATAAATAAAAGTTTTTTTTAAAAGTAAAGAACAGAAAAATTAACTTCTCATTGAATTATATTTGGGAAAGGCAGAACATGTATTTGTAGTGAAATAAATTTTTTTAATGTATTAGTTGTGATATACGTTTGAGTGGAATGGTTCTACTGATTGGGACCATTTGCGTCCAAAACAGCAAAGAAAAAGCAAACATATTAGTTTTTACTGCACCACTAAAGAGTCACTGGAGCATATGAAACTGTAGAGTAACAGTGAAAGAGTAGCACACTATCAAGCTTAGCAAGTCATATTTTCTCCTTCCTCATACATTAAAAATCTATTTGTCAGAGTTGTTCATGACTTCATGAAAATATAGTTTCACTTTTCCCTATCATTTTGTAACAAAGATGCACGCAAAAAGGAGACAAATTTGCTAGTTAATACACAGAAATATTTAAACCATGAATCTGTCATGATTCAGATATGTAAATGCACTCCTTCCCATATTCTTCCATTTCCTCCACAACCCATAGCTTTTTTGAGCTTGTCAAATTATCCTTTTGTCCTCTAAAGTATTCTGGAACAATATCTTCTGATGACAGTGACATTTAGTGATGACAGTAAAGCTGATAAACTGATTATTGGGTTGCTATCATTTCCTATTCTCCTCCCTCACTTCTATAAAGCTGGAATAAAAATGTCTAGTACCTGCACTGCATTAAGTAGTCCTTTTAGCTTTCCCTGTAATATTATCTCAGTAAAACTGAGCCACCTCCAGACTCAAGAAAAATGACGCTAGTGTGAACTGTTGCATCCTGTCCATGTAAAAGTAAACTAATGTCTACATTATATCAGGGAAAACATCATGCTGCTAATATTGTAATTCATGAGCGAGAAATTCAAAGCTGATTCTGCTATCTATAATATACACGTTGGTTATCTTGGTTGTCAAGGAAGAGGTCATTTTAATGCTGCAACTTCACTTGGAACAGAACAGAATAGCTCAGTTGGAAGGGACTTCTAACGATCACCCTGTCCAATTGCCTGACCAATTCAGGGCTGACCAGAAGTTAATTCTGGTTAGAATTCAGGGCTATATATATATAATTCAGGGCCCTGAATAAGACTAATTCAGGGCTGACCCAGCTTGGGGCACCAACCATCTTTCTAGGATGCCTGTTTCAGTGTTTGACCAGCTTCTCAGTAAATAAATGCTTCCCAGTGTCCAGTCTAAACCTCCCCTGGTGCAGCTTTGAACCATTTCCACTTTGTCCTGTTACTGGATCCGAGGGAGAAGAGCTCAGCACCTCCCTCTTCACTTCCCCTCCTCAGGCAGCTGTAGAGAGCAATGAAGTCGCCTCTCAGCCTCCTTTTCTCCAAACTAGACAAACTCGGAGTCCTAAGCCACTCCTCCTAGAACATGCCTTCCAGCCTTTTCACTAGCTTTGTTGCCCTCCTCTGGATGCATTCAAGGACCTTCACATCCTTTTAAATTGTGGGGGCCAGAATTGCACAGAATACTCAAGGTAAGGCCACATCAACACTGAATACAGTGGGATATTAACCTCTTTTGACTGGCTGGCTGTGCTGTGTTTGATGTCCCCTAGGATGCGGTTTGCCCTCTTGGCTGCCAGGACACACTGCTGACTCCCATTGAGCCTGCTCTCGACCAGCACCCCCAGATCCCTTTCTGCAGGGCTGCTCTCCAGCCACTCCCCTCCCAATTTATACTTGTGTCTGGCATACTTTCCACTAGCTAGTCTTTCCTCCAAAATCCTTCTGTGTGCCAGTGAAGTCTGAAATCTCTTGCACCTTTCTTGTAACTGCTTATCTTCAGATCTTTGACAAGTATTCTTGAAACAGAGAAAGCAATATGCAAGCCAAATACTCTTGACATCTGCCTGAAGACTGCCAGTTTTGTATTTGCAAATGTTCCCTTTTTTCTTCTCCTAAGCTTAATTTTGTTCATAGTGAATTAAGCAGAGTAGGTTACAATCTCAGTTTTAAAGCCAAGTTAAAATGTGTCAAAAAGAACTGTTTCAGAAGGCATATCTTACCATGTTTGTAGTAACTGTGTAAATATTACTTACTCTTCATTAAGGAAACACAGGCAGAAGGAGAATCTGACTCACCTACAGCAGCCTGCAAGTCACTAGATCATCTAGGAACAGAACAAATCAATCTAACTCCCCATTGTTTCCAATCTACTATATAATGTGCTGGTTAAACTATACTTTTGAAGTGCTTGATTAATGAGTGCACAGGCAGGAAGACTGAATCAAATCTTCCCCCTTATCTATCTGGGTGAAGCCACTAATGCTTTGGCTAAGTGAACTTTCTTCCTCCATGAAGCATGGAGGGGGAGGGTAAGAAAAAAGCGGCAGCACTATTTGGTATTGTTCCCTCATGCATCACAAGACAGTGTTTCTCATGAGCAATTCTAGAAGCCTGACTCCACAGTCTTCTCGGTCAGTGCGTATGTACTCTTTCTAATGAAAGTACATCAATTTCTATCAGCTACTAGTCCAGTCCACAAGTTTAAATAGAAAAAAGTCTTTTACACCTGCTCCTGGTAAGAATCCTAATTAGCATGAGATCTCTGTGTAATGGGATGTTAGTTATGGACTTGTGAAAATTAAGTGTACATTTGTTGTCTTCTGTGGAAGAACATCAAGACCTTAATTAGAAAAGAAGATCCTATTTTATGCTTTGACACCTTTAACTTTTGTTTCTATAGCACTATCGACTTCAGTGGAATAAGATACAGCTAAGTATAAGTGAGGATATTAAATCTGGTTTGTATTTAATATGTCTCAGATGTTCTAGCTATACACTTTAGCAGTTCCTCTATTTGAAAAGTGCTGTAAAATTTTATGATGTCATTTTGATCAATTTTGCACTCTGGAAGTGATAGTAGATGTTCTACTTCTTTCTCAGTAGAACAAAATCAGAATAGTAACCTGTACTTCCCCTGGCAGAAGACGAATCATCAGGATGTGTCCATCTGAGTGAGCATTGAACAGTCACAACTCCAAATGGCTTTTAACATATACTCCAGGCTTTGCAAAAACTGGAGACAGTATTGTGTTCCTGTAGTCTTCTCTCCTGCATGCACTGTGCCCCACCATCTCACTTCAGCTTTCTGGAATTTGTCTCACTCTACATTCCAACATGAAAGTTTCCCCTTTCCTAACAAAAGTATCAATGCTGATAACTTTTTTCCTTGTGACTCTTTTCTCTTGACAAATAATGAAAAAGGAATGTATTCTCTTTCTTAAAAATTGGATCCGTGTGTCAGAAAAAACCCACAACTTTAAGCTCTATTTCCCTGTTTATACAAAACATAACTGAACCTGTCATGAAAGATGATGCAAACACACAAACACAACTGAAACCCTAAATGACTTTTTACCATTGCTTTTACACATCCACGAAAATGCAAAAACCTTGCTCTGCTTTTTATTATACCTCACTTCTCCTCAAGTTCCTTCTTCACTTCCCCTGCATATGCACAATTTCTCAGTAGTTTTTAGTATTCCATATTTCATAGCCAATATACAAAGAATTTTGCTTTCTGAGAATTGTGCTGTTCCTTGAGTGAATCAGACTACTTTTCTAATGACTGGAAGATCCTCCATTAATTCTCATAAACATGGTGTTTTCTACCTACTTTATATCCTCCATTCAAAGTAAACTGACTCTGACTGAGAGCTGTCCTGTGTTTCGTTCCCTCTCTCTAATAGACTGAGACAAATAAATGACAAGTGGTGGGATGCCTACAAATGTGCAAAGTAACATTCCCAGATGTACCACCAGACATATCACTTTATTGAAGAAAAAAAAAAAAAAAAAAAAAAGCTGCAATTTTGCAACTACTTTGTGAAAAGTGACTAAAATCAAAACAAAGCTGTTATGGTGGTATTCACACCCTTTTTTCATTTAATTTTTTAGACTATTCATTCACAGCAACAGACACTAGATCTCAAAATTTACATCAAAATTTACATCCAATCCATTTTTAACAGCTCTTCAATAACATAAAAATAAAAACCAACATAGCACACAAACTGAGGGGATCTATGAATTCAACTAAATTATAATTCAATAACATTTTTTTTTACCATGACTAATACCCAAGTCTTGAAAAATGTTTGAAGATGTTAGATCTATCATTCCTGTTTAGAGAACAGATAGAGAAGCTGAGCATAGAAGAAAATCAGATTCTCCATCCAGCTGCTTTTTGCTATGTGACCTTGACAACTGAATGTTGTACAAAGTGCAAAGTGACTGAATATCCATGCTTTCTGAAGATGATGTTCCAGAAACTGAGATGAGAATGGGTGAGGAAGAAAAGGTAGATGTTTTTCATACGCATGTATACACACCATGTACCTGCTCTCCAATGGATCACAGTATATGGATCACTATTCTAGTAGTCTGAGATGACTGAGTTCATAGCTAAGGAAGTAAGTAGCCTTCTCCATGCCCACCTCAATCCAGCATTACTCAGTATCACTTATTTTGAAGGTCTTCTACTAACTCTTATACTGATAACCTAAGCATTGAATGATTATGCTTCCATACAAAAGGTGAATGCATTAACCTAAGTGACTGAAAAAAACCCAACGAACCAAACCAAAACCCCTCCAAGAAAAACCCAAACAAACAAACAAAAACCCAAAATACAAAGAAATGCAAATAAAGATTAGTATAGAGAGGGGCATGTATAGGGCATCTTTTGTGAATATTCAACTAGCACTTTTCTCAAGCAAACAGCACACTAGGGGAGTGAGTGCTTCAGAAGGCCTGGTGTAGGCCTTCTACACACAGGTAAATTTGCACATCAGAAAGAACAGTAACAAACACTAAAAATAATTTTTTTAATGAAGTAAAATATTTCCCTGAATGCAGTGTTGCATTTTATTTCTGAATTGCAAATTTTACTCCTATCTCAAAGTATAACATAAGAGCTTGACAGAGCTGCCACAAAGACAACCCAGTAAATATACTGACAAAGAAGGACATCTCCTTAGAGGAGAGCCCCATCCCCTTCCTGCAGAGTCTCTGATAAGCTCTGCTGAAACCTTCTTGATGGAGAGCAGTTGGCAGGACAAAGAAACCTTGATGGGTGCAAGACAAAGAAACCTTGATGGGTGTAGGACAGAAACCTTGATGGGTGCAGGACAGAAATATTGTGGGGGTGTGAAAAGAGAAACTGATAAGGAACTGACCTTCCAGGAACACAGGAGTCAGCAAGGATTCTTCTGGGAACTGATGTCCTATACCCAGTTACACCAAAAGAGATAAAAAGTAAACTGCTACCTACCCAAAATGAGCTGCTCTGCACAAGCCTGGACAGCCTGGACCCCGGCTGACATGGGACTCCATGACACGGGTCATCACTGAAGTGAAACTTCTGTGTCCCCAGTTAGCCCCACTGCTGGGAGTTGTTCATTTAATGTCATACTGGTAACACCTCAGCTAATGTACTTACAGGCAAACACGTAGGTAAAGGTTCAGAAGTATATACTTGCTTCACTAGTTGGAATTCTATAACTTTCAATATACACATTTGCTTTCCTAGTAGTAATTTTGTAGTGACTTGTAGTGTGCATATATTTACATTTACTAATAGTAGTTTTGTGGCAATTTGTAATAAGGAAATTCTCAGAAACCCAGACCCCCATGTCCTTGTGTATTGCAGAATCCTGAAACACCCCACCATCACAATCTTTACACACCTGTGGATCAGGAAACACTCATATGCCATGTCTGTCACCACTACAGAGCTGAGAAACTATTCATCAAAAATCTGGCATCCATTTATCTCTTGATACTCAGGGGCAACGTTTGAAGCTTATACTACCAATGTTCTCTCCTGGAAGCATCAACAGCATGTCTGGGTTAAGCATTTCACTTCCACCAGGGGGATCTTCCATTAACTTCACTGTCAATCCTTTAGCAGACAATTTATTACCTCTTTGAAAATTTGTAACATCATAGTTCTACAAAAAGTCCAATTATCATAATTTGCCTCAAGATAGATTGTAAGGAACTCTGAAGTTAAAAATACACAAGTTGGTAAAGTAAAAAATTGTCCAAATATTATGAAAAAGAAAATTAGTTAAGGGAATAAATACATCTTCTAAAAAAGCAGAATATCTAAATACAGATAGTCATTACTGAAAAAATATTTTTGTGAAGATTATTGTAAAATAAGCCACTCACTCTTTTATTACTCAATATTAAACCAGACATGGCATAATAATTACCATTACTGCTGACTGTTTGAACTGCTTTTACTCTGTGCTGACTGTATCTAAAATAATCCTGCCTCCAAGAATCTCTTCCCTGAGAAGTGAAAATATTTCTGTGTACAGTTACTCATTTTCTCAAATATTTTCATTAGCTTACTGTCTTTTCTCCAACAAAGTCCTGAGCAACTTTCCGAGAGTTTCCATACTCCTGCCACCACCAACACAATGATGACTCTCTCCCTCAGGCAAGCTCCCTCTCTTGTATCCTTGCTTTAAAAATACTCTTTATCCATATTACCTTTTAAGCTTGGAGCTTTCTGGTATATTTTACACTTAATTTTCTCCTTTTTGAGGCTTCTCTTACAGTGTCCATGTTCCAAGGGACAGCAGCAAATCCATTACAGCTTCCTGCTTCCCTCTGCACCCTAACCTCTTGCTCTTTACAATTTTTTCTTGTATGCACTGGGAAGGCTTGTACTTGTCTAACAAAATGATGTTCCTTCATGAAGACTTCTGCCATGAATATGTGCTTAGTGTTTGACACTGCAGTATTTCACCTATTAAACTCAGTCTGGAGTAAGGATTTGCAAGACCAAGCCCAGAGATCACACACTGGATTTAGGGCAACGATTACATGTGTTTAATTTTTCCTGTGTGTTCATTATTGCCTTCTGATGAGTATGATACAGGGCATGAATGGAAGTCATGTTATGAAATTAGAGATAAGAGAGCATAGGTAACAAAAAACTTTAATTCCTTGAACCACACTGAATGCTTCACCTATTTTTGTAAAAAATGCTATTTTCTAACATGAAGATTCTCTCTTAGGATTGATGCTGTTACCCTGGGCAAGACAGGTAACTTGCCAGAAGTTCTCTTATCATATTTATCATGTCAGCCTGCTTCAGCTAAGATGTTAGTCTGCACTCTTCTCACTGGTACCTCCACATTTCTTCAGGGAGACATGTTTCTTAATTTCAGATGGATTCAGGAAACTCCTCCCATCATTTTTGTCAGTAGTTAGTGGATTAGCTTTCACTCAGTCTCCCTCCACCCTCCTCCAATCTTATAAGAATATTATTTATTCGTACCGAGCCAGAGCATGCCTTCTGTATTTCAGGGGCATGCTGAAATACAGAAATCTAATATAAAAGCCCAACGTAATCATGCCACATATATTTAAACCCACAACTAACAGAAACGTAGTATTTCTAGTGCCAGTGAAAAAGAGGTGCTGCAAGAGAGGCATAAAAAAAACGAACCACCCATTGAAATAGAGTTCTGCATTATTTTATGAAGGACAGAATGTAAATAACAAATCCCCTACTATTTATCCCAGACTTTCCACTATTCATTCAGTCAGCTTAAAATCTGGGAGCTTTCTTCTCCCTTGGAAGTAATGTAAGATTCTTTGGTAAGCCAGCACAATGCATGCCAGCCCTATGGGAGATCACCACAAAGTAAATCCATTTAACTCTGCCTGTTCTTTTATTTCCCCAAACACTTAGAAAAAAAAATAAAAAAATAAAAAAATATATATACTTGCCAATGGCGGGACAGTATATTGATCATTTCTTGGGAAAGTGGTTACAGGAATAACGATGGTTACTGTAACTGATTACAGTTTTTTATTCTCTAGGAAGGCAAGGGAGAATTTAGTTGGATGAACTGCCTTAATGTTATGTTTCAGGTGCATTAGAAAAGTCTTCATCTGTATGCAAACTATCTTCTTTTTTCTCAAGCACATAATATACAGAAACATTTCTGTACCCCAAAATGCCCTGTAGAGATGAGCAAAGGGGGGGGTGGGGGTGTGAAAAGAAATAGAGAAGAAACAATTTATAAAATGCTGATTAAGAAAAAGAGAAATTTATATCTTTTCCAAAGACTCTCTAGGTTGACGAGAAAAGATCTCAATCAACTTTAACAAGAGCTTTTGGCTTCTACAGTTGTGCCTAAAATAAGGGAAAAAAGTTGCTGTGAGATAAGCAGTGGTGCAAAGTATAGAAAGGAAAGTTTTACAACACAGAGAAATACCTTCGTGGTTGGGAAAACTATGTTTGTACTAACACCTGTCTGAGGCCACAGTCCTTTTTTAGTGGCATACATTTATTTCTATTGTTGTTTCTGTATTCATTCACCAGTTACAGTCAAGTATTTACTGCAATTTCTTTCACTGCTGCTAACATGCCAAAGACTAACTTTTAAAGTTAATGAAAGTCTTGCTGCTAAAAAAAAAAAAAAAAATCTACTTTCTGTAATTGCTTGCAACTATTAATAATAATTGCCTTTCTGCTGATTTAAAGATGTATATCTGGCATGTTTTCAAAGGCTAACTTGAATTAAAATTTGACACAAAATACAGGTATTATGGAAAACAGTGGGGTTTTTAATCTAAGACTGAGAAATATTTTATACTTTTTCAATAGGTTTCAAAAGAAAACAATCTTTTTTTTCTTTATTTTAAAAAGCATTGAATGCTTTCTATATTTTGATGTGTGAAGATTGTTCCCAAACAAGGTAATAATAAATTTTGGTTTTTAATTATTTTTCTGCATTTTTATTAGTCAGAAGTAAGCTTTGGTCATAAATTATGGAGAAAATTGTTTAAGTCATATGCATAAAGAAACAGCAGGTTTTTTAACAATTACATATAATTCTTTTTTTAATGTTGAGCTTCTTCAAATGAAGAAAAATTTCTGTTCATTATCTGCAATCCAATATTGTCATATAGATAATTTGAAAATGAAGCTGTTGATAAACAAGAATTGATATTTGATTATCATCATTCTGTTTCTAAAGAAAAGACTTGCAAAAAAACAAATGCACACTAAATCCAGCCTAAATAGTAAGTACACTCAAATGCAGAGAGCTAGTCTATTTTAACAATGCTGATGTGAAGTGTGTGTAAAATTAACTCTGAACTGCCAGGTTTTCCTAAAAATGAACTTTTTTTGTGGGCAGCTTTCTCTAAATGAATAATTACAAAATGTTAAGCAATTTACTTGTCAAAGCAGAACAGGAAAAAAAAAAATATTCTAGCAAGTTCTAACTTCTGATGCTTCACCAGATCTCATACAGTTCTCGAAACCACTGTTACAACTACCAGCCTTAGTAAGAGGTATCAGAATGTGATTCTCAACCATTTTTAGTTCAGATGTTATCTGACATACACACACTTCTGTTTATTCCTACCAATATTTGTCAAAACATTAAAAAAAATATTAACTTTCTTGGTAAGGGCTTCCTTACAGTGTTATCTTATCAAACCAGATGTGAGACACAAACAGATGTTCAATTTGCCCTCCAGCTGCAAGTAAATTCCTCTGAGTCAGATTTTTATTATATAAAGGAGGTAGGTAGGTGTTAAATACAAAGAGTAGCTCAGATGAACAATTTATTTCTGTGGAACGTTAGATTAATTGCAATTCAGCAAATTTATTATGCCTTTAACAAAGGTAGGGCTATTTAAGCTGACTGGGAAATACTGTATGTGAAACATAATTTACTTCCGCTATTGCTTTAAAATTACATAAAATATGCATGCCAAATTCATTTACTCTAAATGATGACTCACTGCAACCTGATAATTCTTCTGACCTGTCATTTAGGCAATATCTTTACTCCCAGCAATTTCTGAAAGGCTTGCTGTGTAATGGTCTATATGCAATGACACTTCATCTTAAACTTATGTTGAATTTCAATATATTTGGTACAAACTAAGCTGAAAACTTTATTTACATATGCAGTGCACTGCTTTCCTTGTACAGCCGGAGAGAACAAGATGACATGTACTTATGCTACTGCAACACAAAGCTTAGCCTTGCTCCCCCAAAAAAAGTTTTTCTTTAATGCACTTACTTATCGTAACTTACTCATGCACAGTAAGACTTACTGTTTTACTGCGATCCATTAAAGCATAAGTGTTCTGGTTTTACCTATTTAGCTTAATATAATGTGAAAAAAAAATATATATACTGAGGTTGAGCAAATTTATTTAGTCTCAAATTAATATATAAAATGGTTAGATTTAATGCTGCTCATGCAAAAACAGTAGTTGTGTGCATCAGTGCTGAGTTTCTTTTAGTCCATGTTTCCTGTACAGATATGAAAAAAATCCTAGGAGCCTCCATAACACTTACATAGCACTGAAGGAGATAGCAGGCAGACAATTAGAAGGCTACATTTTTAAAAGTCAGAGAGTAATTATGACAGAAAATATTAAGAAAAATTTTAGGAACTTTGAAATATGCTTTCCTTTTTTTTTTACCCCCTAAACAAAACATTTTTTTCTTTTTTTTTTTTTTTTTTTGCTTTTTATTACAGTGAAGAAAAATTTAAGCATCATCTTGAGAAAACATTCCCTGTTTTTTTTTTTCCTATCCACAAGACTTTATATTTCTCCAATAAGGTTTAGGTGGAAATCAGAGCCGTTTTCAATTTTCGTTAAGAATTGAACAAAAAGATCCATATTTGCTGAGTTTTATAAATCACAACAACTATACTCAGCTATTGTATTTAGCTTCCGCAAAGAAATACAGAAATTGCAATTTGAAGAGAGAGGTGGAAAAGGAAGAGACTGGGGTGACGCTGCATTGTAGATACACCAAACTGGAAAGAATACAAATAGGTTTTGACATTAGAAAAAACTTCAATCACTGTTTTTTAAAGATTACATCCCTTATGCCCTTGCTGCCACCAAACTAAGCATAGACCCCATTTAGCTGTTCTGTTAGTGCTAAACACACAGATCATCTTAAGCAATGACAGCAGGGAAATGAACACAGGTAAACGTGGTGCGAGTCAAGCATCGAGAATTTCCAGTGGTTGTGGAGGAATGGATAGCAGGTAGCTAACGTGTAAACAAAATAAATAAATGAAAAAAAAAGCATATACTTTTGGTTCTTTAAACCTCCAATGTGAGCTATACAAAAGAAAAGGGCTATTCTAAAATCACAAAGAAACCTATTTAGACAGAGGTGTTCCCATTCTGTTTGTATACAAGCATGTCTTTGGGTCAGCATGAAACGTTTGTGAAATACAGCCACACTAAACAATAAGCCCATCTGAGTCTTGTCAAGTACATATTCTCCTCATCGGACTTACCATTATGCCTGCCAGTGTACCCATACTTAGAAAAAGTGCTAATACTCAGTAAATATCATGTGTCAATTCTACTTAAAGCTATGCTTTGTAAGTAAATCAATCAAAAGTCAGTTCAAACTTGAAAGTACATTATTCCATTAATTCTATAATGGAAGTACCTGATGCTACATCTTTGCTAGAGATTATGCTCATCTTTGAGCTCCAGAAATCTATCTGTTCAACTAGTCTGTTTTATTTCCATTGTCCTTTAGTGCAAAGCCTTTTACAGACTGTAGCATACAACTCATTCTTAATGGGTCACAGCTCAGGAGCGAGGACCCTGTTAAATCACCACAGATATTTTTCCCAGTTGTCATTATTTTGGCTGGGACAGAGTTAAATTTTTTTATAGTAGCTCATATGGGGCTGTGTTCTGGATTTGCAACCAAAACAGTGTTGATAACACAGGAATGTTTTAGCTGTTTCTGAGAAGTGCTTGCACAGCATCAAGGCCTTTTCTGCTTCTCATGCTACCTCGTCAGCAAGGAGGTTGGGGGTGCACAAGAGTTTGGGAGGGGTCACAGCTGGGACAGCTGACCCCAACTAATGAAAGGGATATCCCAGACCATATGATGTCATGCTCAGCAACAAAACCTGTGGGGAAGATGGAGGAGGGAGGGGACATTCACAGTTATGGCATCTGTCTTCACAGGTACCTGTTAGGTGTGATGGAGCCCTGCTTTCCTGGAGATGGCTGAACACCTGCTTGTTGATGGGTAGCAGTGAATGAATTCATCATTGTGCTTTGCTTGCATGCAGCTTTTGCTTTACCTATTAAAATGTCTTTATCTTAACCCACGTTTCCTCACTTTTACCCTTCCAATTGTCTCGCCCATCCCACTGCGGGGGGGTGAGTGAGTGGTGGTGGGGCTGAGCTGCCCAATGGGGTTACACCATAACACCAGGCTGCAGGCAGTCAGCATGACAACATTTGTTACAGTAAGTTTTAGTATTTATATTGGCTATAGGTGTTTCACAGTTTTGTTACAGAGTTTGAGTTCATCTTAATTTCACCAGATAGTTCAGATTAGTATCCTCAGGCAATTAAACTATTAGCATGCCAGCAGAATGCCATAAAATAAAACCTGAAGCTACAGCATGATTTCACTAACAATACCAGATGCAGAACCCTTTAAGCTCTTCTGCTCCCACCCCTTTATAAAGCTGCAAAAATTACCCTTAACCTTTAATATTTCTATAAGAACAAATCAGAGGAAAGCATGACCTGATTCTACTCAGCAGTGTACAAAAAACCATTCTGAAATGGTTTATGCCTAAAAGACTTCATAAGTTTGGATGTTAAAAGAAGTGCAACAGGAGAGACCTGTAAATTGGAGGATAGCTGCATTAAATACCGACACTCAAGCAAACCTGTGTTGAAGAACTGAAGTATGATACTAGGGATTAGTCTTTAGAGAATAAATGTGTAACTTTGTGACTTCTGATGTAGAGAGAAAGACAGAAAAAAGTGTGTCTTGTGAAGCTAAACAAAGGGGGAAGTCAAGTCCTGCTTGGTTTTACAGCATTGCTGCAGCAACACCCTACACAAGTAGTTGATGCAAATTCCAAAATTTTTTGAAGTTCATAAATAACTGTCAGTGTTGCTGAGCTGTGGGTGCTTATACTATGTGGGCCTCGATTCACTGAAGTCCAGGCACTGAGGTGGCTGGAAGATGTCCTAAATAAGTACCACAGAGGGAAACATTTGAATGGGTGGCTATGCTTAGCATCACATTTTCTACCTGAAAAGGGGTTGTTGGACACTGACTTGAGAGTTATACTGATATATCCTAGAATGCAAGATTATCCGGGTTCCCACCCACATTATCACCCATAGCTTAGATCTACTGAAGAACAGCTGATACCTGAATTGCCACTCTGTTCAGGTATGTTGACTTCCCAATTAAAAACCGAAAGGAGCTCTATCATTTGATGACAAAAACTGCCTAGAAGGTATTCAGTACTATATTCCAGAAAATCAGAATACAGATATATGCTACACAGCTAACAATAAAGAAAAAGAGAGAGTCTGATTTTTTAAGGAGGATATAGAAGTCCTGGAGAAAGGAAGAGTAGAGAAAGGGAGGCAGAAAAGAACTAGTATGAATGGTGGTGAATATGCTTCAGACAGTGAGTTTGTTATAGGGATACATTGTTGGCCTTATTCTCAGCAGAAAGAACAACTGGACTATGAAATAACTGCACTAATACAAAAACATTTTAAAAGGTTGAAATTATAGCAGTGTAAAATTTAAATTATCCAGAGAAAAAGAGCCTAGATTGCATCTATTTGAAGTAATAAGACCAGGGGACACAATATGCTAGACTATCTGGAATGTGACTAAATTCAACATATACATCAAATTGCAAGGGAATAGAAAAAAAGCAACAGAACAGGTGGGATTTAAGGCTGTAAAGAACCTTGGCAATGTAAATTTGATTTAAAAAGAAGTTAAGTTAGGAAGAAGACATATACTGTTCAAGGCTGGGTACAGTTAAAATCATATGGAAGTAAACAGAATGAGGCAGAAGTAAGAATAAGTGAAATGAAATGAATTAAGAATTATTAACTGAACATACAGATAGTATTGATACTGATTATTGGAGTTGGAAAGTAAATAACACATTGCTGCAATGCCACAGCTCTGTGACATTTGGCTGGAAAGGTAGATTGACAAAAGGATTGAGGAAAAGTCTTACTGGAACCTATAAATATTAGTAGAGGCTGAGTGAAAGATACACAAATAGATATTAAATTAGAATCACAGCATGCATGAGGAGGAATAAAAGCAGCCCATGAAATAAAAATAGCACAGAAAATAAAGATGAATTGCAGTCAGGTCTTTAAAATACACAGGATATGAGCAGTTCGACGAAGAGACAGTGGGACCATTAAGGGAAAAGAGTGACATTGTGGCGACAGATAAAATCAAGTTGTTGAGCGGTTGGATGAATTCTCTGTCTATTTTTTAAACACTGAAAACGATCCCTGAAAAGAGAGATCTTTCTTATAGAGAACTGCTTTACTTACTATTTTACCACAGGGTAAAAGAACACTTGATAATGGGGTATGACTTCAGGCATGGAGTAAATATTTAATACCCTGGAAACAATTAAACAGTTCAGTGTGCTGGTAATCAAGATCTGCAAGATGCTCTGAAACAATTAGAAGGGCACAGGCCCAGAAATTAATGAGGGAAACAGGTGAACCTTTGGCAGATGGTTTTGTTGTTCACAGAATGTTGAATGAGTTCTAGGAGATGGCCAATATGTGCAGATGTCCCCGTAGGTAAGAAAAAAACCCAGCAAGATCAAGGTATGATTCTGTCTTCAGCTGTAAGGACACACTAATAAGAGAAAATGATTATATACAACATGCAGTGAAGTAAGGGCCAGCCAGCCCCAATCCATGAAAAGAGGATTGCACCTGTCAGACATGCTTGAGTTCCTCCAAGCACATTATTGAACTGGAAGGCAAAAAGCTGAAGTAATGGATACAATTTGTCTGAAGTGAAAAACAGTCTCACAGTGTAAAATTCCTGTCTGCAGTGAGGTTTGATTGCTTGTGTCAGAGTGCAACAGTAGAAAAGAATTATTAAAATGAATTAAAGCCTAGTTACAGACAAAAGAAAAGGTCTTAGTAAGAAGCAGTTACTAGAAATGGAAGAAGATAAAAGGTGAACCTACCTGTGCCACAAAGCTTAGTCTTGGGTTTGGGTTTTTATTCCTTACATATGAGCAACCTGGGAGATGACATAATTTCCAAGTACAATGGAACAAAGGAAATCCTTTCAGGAAGAAGATGCATCGGCTTCATCGGCTAGGCAGGGTTAAGAGGTGAACTGAAAGCCTCTCCTTAACTGTCATAATATGCAGACAATAGGTCTTACAAGAAAATGTGCAGTAAATTGAAAGTTATAACTACTGTAAGAAAAGAGAAAGCAACCTAAGTAGGAACAACGAAAGTCTTTTTCAAAAGAAAACATAGATGATACCACAAATGAGATAATAATCTTTGTCAGCTATAAAACAGCAAACAACCATACATACATACCCCTCCAACCCTCACACTGACAATTATTTCCAGCCCACACAAGCACTACTGAGAGAATGTGGTCCTTGCTATGGAATTCTTATGGAATAGTCAACTGAAATGTTGCACAGAGTATAGCTTGTTTTAACACATCCAAGATACCTTTAAGTTAATTAGAACAAGTATCAGTAGTTACATAGCCACTATTTTCCTTAATCACAATTTGAGCTGGTCCCACCCCACTGATCCATATTCCAGTTAGGAACATGGCAATTAAAGCTGTGTTCGTATCTTGGAGATGTGCATAGCGAAGGGCTATCGAGACTCTTGTGTTTGTTTTTTAATCCAGTCCATACGTTTTATATCACATTGTAATTCAACTTCATTTCAATCACAGCAAAATTTTAAGTGCTTAATAGACAGGGGAATAATAATAAAAAAAAAAAGGTAAAAAGTAACCCAAGAAAAAAAAACAAGTTAAAAACAAGATAAAACATCCACTTTAGAAAGTTCTTGACTTCCACTTCTAATCTTTCAATTCTCTGTGAAAAGTTTAAGGAAAGACTAAACTATTTGCAACTAACCCTTGCTGATTGATGTGAGAAAATAAGATCAATTTTAAGAACAGAGTAAAACTTCAGATAATACAGTAAAAGAAGTGATCTTGCCCTGACAGCAAGGAGGCCTATAAGACCAGATAAGCTACATATTTTATTTCTGCACTAAATTTATGCAAAGCACCTTTGAGAAGGGTGGATGTCGCAGGCAAACTAGTAAGAATAGTAGGCATAGTTTTGATTCACCAGTTTTGGTGAAGCCAGTTACAATTTTTGTAAGAGAAAAGTTAGTGGTAAGAAAGTTAAATGCAGGTCCACCCAAAGAATTTTTTTTTGGGACAATATATTGATTACAGTAAATTTTCATCAGTAAAAGTAAAAATTAATCAACCGTTTTTCTGACTAAATCTGATCTTTTAAACTATCATTTAAATATCTTTTACACCAATGAAAAAAAGACTATTTAAGCATAACACGAAGATGATTTTAGAATGATATAATTGTGAAAAAAATGTAATAAAAATTAAACATTTTTGCTTTATGACTCAAAATATACAGAAGTTTTATTCTGTAGAAAATTTAATCTTATTCTTCCAATTTGAAATGGAAAGTAAAGTTTTCTGCATTTGATACTCCAGGAATATGAAAAGCACTACTTCGTCCTTGTAAAGAATGCAAATGGTCATATAAATAGGTGCAAGGAAAAGTACAGGCCACAGGACTGAGAGAAAATAAATAAAAAGGGAGCACAGCAAGAAGATGAACTGAAGCCAGGTATCAGTGAGAAAGCAATAAAGGGGAAAGGGAGGGAGAAAGAAAGGACAATGTAAGATCAGTCAAACATGAGGAGAGAGAAAAGCAAGTTAAAAAATGCATATACCCAGTAATGACAGAAAAACTTCCTGTCTTCATCACTCATTAAAAATCTGAGGCCTAAATAATTCATCAGAAACTGCACACCCATCTTTTTCATGATAGAGAGGTGTTTCTCTTCATTTATGTTAGCCTAAGTAAGAGAAGAATTTTAAATTCCAGGTTATGGAATGAGATTACCTTACTGAAATCTCAGTGCAGAATTGTAAAAATATAATACATAACTCTGTGTTTATGAACAGAAGTTATATTTTATTTCTCTAAATTACATCTCCACCTTTATTTTAAAACCTGTACATGAAGTTTGTCATATTTTTGGTCTCACAACCCAAGTGAACACAAGCGTGCTGATTTTAAATAGATAAATAGGTAAATGTGGCCTAATTAGACATTCTTCTGCATATCCCTCAAGGCAAAAGACACTGCAGAACTTGGATGCAATGCTCACAAAGTGCCTATTTGCTGAAAAGAGAAATTAAATCCTAGTAGCACTTTTACATTAAGTATGTAATTTTGGTATGAGCTAGATTTCCGTGTGAGCTGTATCCCTTTATAAGGTCAAAAGAAGTGACCCTCCCTTAAATGCAGAACACTTCACATTTAGCAAATAATGGGCATTCTTCACCTGGGCTGTTCAGTTGGGCACTAGATAATGGAGATTTAACTTTGGCTTGTCAATCACAGTAACCAAACTATTTGAACCAGCACAGATTGTTTAGTATTGCTGCTGCTGTAAATTGGCCACAAAAACTTGCTTTCCAAAACCGGGTCTGACTAAGAAGGATATAAACCCCAAATTCATGGGAATACTCCTAAAGACCACCAATTTAGCAAAATCTGATCTTATACTCTCATACAAAAAGGTCACTCATGCCTGTGACTTTTGACTGACCCAATACTCTCAAGTTGTCTAGAATTAAACTATAAATCTAGGCCATTATGCTCAGGAGCAAACCTCTCCCTACATCGCTGGCTTTCATGAATCCAGGACGACATCAAATCAGCCGAGGTGCCTTTTCTTGTCATCATGCTGGAAAACATTTAATGTTCAGAGCAACATGCATGTTAAATACTACTACTGAAAATATGCTATATGACAAACAGATCAGGAACACAGTATTGTTTCTACTTTACGTGGTACAGATATAATACTTAAAAATAATAAGTTGTATATTACTTCTCATTCACTTCTGAACATGCTACTTAAAAAGAAGAATTCCATTTTTCAAGAACATCACTGGCTTGAGAGCAAGGAAAGCTACATTAATGGCTGACACTCCTTTTAAGAGAAAAACAGCTTGTATCTATATTGTTCATCACCCATCAGCACAAGCCTGGAGAGAAGTATTATTTTTCAGATTATCACCTTGTTAGCACAAGGAAGGAGAAAGTATAATATATCATAGATTATAAAATATAATTAAACCTTGCACAGAAGAAACATCATTAAAATTATGTCAGTCTGCTATAAAAAAAAAAAAAAAGGCCATTAATTAAAATGGGGTGGAGGGATGAGAAGAAAGTGGCAAGTAACAAACTTGTCTTTAGATGCTCCGATTAATTTCACCCATAAAACTGTAAGTACACCATGGCACATATAAATTCAATAAATACAATTTGGATGACTTTGCAATGACAGCAGTCATGAATAATGTGAGCACTAACTATCCTAGGACTGCATATGAAGATTAAAGCCTAAGGTCACAAGTTACAATTGCAGAGCAAGTACTGAATGTGGTATCTGCATAACTGCTAGGATCAGTTTGAGCCACTGTTGAAGAGACTGAAATGGGTTTAGAGAAGAAGTTACAGAAGAATCCCTGGAATAGCTAGAAATCTTTTATATAGCATAAAATGAGTTTATGCAGACCATCATATACGTTATATTACAGTATGTATTATATTACATATAACCTATTCTTTCATGCAGCTGGAATCTTTATGCATTTGAACTTGCAGCAGAGCACTACAAACCTACACAAGTATGTTATGTACAGATGAATGCACATAGCCAAGCTTCCTTTCTTCCAGAGAGGAGGAGATCTAATATAACAGAATAATTTATTTTGAACTAGCTATGAAAAATGCTGCACAGTTTTACAAATAACAAATAACTATAATCAGCAAAAGCAACACTAAGGTTCAAGAAAATGAAACATTCTCAAATATGTTAAAACATTTCTGAGAGGAAATGCTTTAAATATTTCTTTTTAAATGCTTTACCATAAAATCTGTCAAAACCTTGTCACCAATCACTTTGATTTCACTTTTTCTACCTAGTTAAGCTTATGTTAGGAAGTATTAACTTCTCTAGTTCTCCTTTATAATTTCAAAACATATCAAGAATTTAACCATACACTCTGATGAAATGAGACACAAATACCACAGAAAATTTTGAACACTGCATGAAGTATTTATCTTTATGGTAACCTTATTTATCTGAGAAACTGCAGCCATGAGGGTCCCTGTCAAAGACAATACTTCTCCTTCAACTTTGGAGAAAGGGAAAAAAAAAGTGGTTTAAATTTAAAACCAAACAAAACAACACTACATATCACATCAGGAGAAGATAACTTTCAGACACTTCTTTTGTTCAGCACAAAGTATTTGTTCTAAGAATAGTGGGGAGTATCAAATAGCTCCATCACGAGACATTAAAAAGAATGAATGTGAAGTCCCATATCTGTTCAAGGGTTGTAACCACAAAGCTACACAATATTCTGAGATAAGACTAATCTTTTTTTCCTGTTGATATTTCTCCATTAAAAACTTTAAAATGTGCTGAAATAGGGTCTGAAATACAGGCATTACTTTCCCAAGTGTTCACAGCCACCTATATACCCTCTTTTTCCCTTCCTCAATTACCAAAAAAAAAGAAAAAAAAAAAAGAAAAAAAAAGTTTTTTAAAAATGTTTTAAATAAACCACAGGAAAGAATCAACAGGAAATTCTGAAAGCAAGTCACCCCATCCCATTTTTTATATTTTTTATTATGACTCTATGGCTACGATGGCAGATGGAAACTGTGATTTTAAATTATTAAGTCAAGGAAAAAATTCAATCCAAGTGCCCATTGCCTAGGCTACACGTTATCTAAACTGAAAGCATGATGTCCTCTTGCTTTCTGGCACTATGACTAGCTTTAAAGGTTAGCCCTGCATTTCTGTTGCTTTCTTTTTATTTAAAAAATGAATAAATCTTGAAATGAAAAAAACCCCATAGCATTCTGTTTTAAATAAAATTAACATTTGTTTTCAATTAAAAAACATAATTTCAAGTTTTTTATTTCAATAAAAAATTGGGAAAATATTAATTTGCATTGGATTGAAAAATTATTAGGTTTCCTCACAAGGAAGGAGAAAAAAAAAGAGTATACTTTAGGCTACAAAGGCAATGGTGTTGCTAACATGCCCTGTTAGCAACATTGCCCAGAACGCAATGAAACAGTTTCTAGAGTAACTGTAAGGAGATGTTTTTACATCCTAAAAAGTAGTATCACTACAGAGATGTATTGGACAAAACAAGTGTGCAGACACAAAAGATATACAAAACCATAAAATTTTAAATAAACTTTCAGAATAAGGAAAAACACAGCAAAGTTCCAAAATCCAATCCTTATTTTGTAAAGGAGTGAACAATTTATTATTTCATTTTCATGTGGTTATTCAAGTCCTAAAACACCAGTCTCTCCCATACAAACTTTTATCTCAAATCAAAATGTTATTTATCAAACTTGTTTCTACAAACAGCTTAAAAGGAACTTGAATTGTGATACACAGTGGACTCTTCTGTTCCCTATTTCCTACTCCCAAAAACCTAAAATTATTTTAAGAAAATCTGCTATCTATTTATTTTTAATGAGTAATATGAAACTGCTAACATATGCTCCTTTAAAAGAGTTCAGTAATTTAGGGATCTGCAGGGAAGGAATTAAAATTCTCTGCTCTGGAGTAATACTCAAGATAATACAATCACTGATGACATAATGTAATACTCTAGACAATATAATCACTAGATAATAATCGCTGCTAGAACATCCTGCCACATAGTTTTATACTGAGAAAGAACTTTCCACACAAGGCCACCTGCAGCACATCGGTACCCTAACACATCGTAATATTCCCCAGGGAAACATGGGGCAACACATCACACCAGCACTACATACCTTCAGCCTTCTGCATACATCCATAACCTGGAGGACCCCAGCGTTAAGAATTGATGAAGATACCAATGTGAAAAAACACATTATGTATTTCCAAATGCAGTGCAAACAGAGTATTGCTCTATGACATCACATTTCCCACCACAGAATTTGTCTAAATTTAAGTAAAGTCTAGATACAATGCTTGAATCTGATCATATTAGTATCTCTCTATCTTTTCTGACCTGAGGTTACACTATGCATGAAATCTTCAAACACTTTTACAATGTAACACAACAAAATTATAAAAGCCTGGAATTAATATTTCAATTCCAGTGTGGAAAAGAGCAATACAGATAATTAGGAAAGTGATTTTAGCTCTTCAATTACGCCTTGCATATAAAATCCCCATAATTTTTAGAGTGCACTGACTTTACAAAATTCAAGTTGCCTGTAACCAGGAGTTTTGGAGCAAGGCAGGCACTTCCATTCTGGTCACTGTGCCTTGTTCTGAGTTTCTACAATGGTACCACACACTCACTGACCTTCATATGGCCTCAGGAATGATACTTACACAAGAAATCACTTGCCCAGCAAACAAAACTTGTTATTGTTATATCAAAACACATGGCAGCCAAAAGCTTTGCTCTTCTTTTGCACTACATACAAGCTTAGGATAGTGTGCCAGTGAGATCAGCTACAGAAACGAGGGCTAGATACACTACGTAACCACTCAGAGACCTGAGTTCATTTGGGACAACTTCCTAAATATAGGCAATTTCAAAGATTCTAAAGAAGATTTTAATGAGCATCAGACAGCATTTCTCCCTCTCCCTTCTCTTCCTTGACATGCCACCATACAATCTCCTTTCTCTTTTTTTCAGTCTATCAACAGCTTGGAATCAAAATTTCTTTCTCCTAACAAATGACAGAAATTAACAAAAAAGGATGCAGATGTATCTGTGGACAACAGGTATAACAAAGAGTACCAGAGAAATTATAACTGGTGTCTTCATTTAAAAAGGGACCTCTCTGAGTCAGGAACGAGTCATAAGTAATGATACATGAAAATTAAAAAGTGTCCTCAATTGCTGTTAAATATTAATTTACGTTTTAACATTGAGTGCAAAATATAGAGGTTTAAGCGTAAAAAAAAAAAAAAAGTAATCAAAAGCTTAACTCTCTCCTTTTTACCAGGCTGTACACAATGTATTTCAGTTTTCGCTGCAGGAGTAGCCCTTCATTGAATTATATGTACTTTTATAATGCTCTCATCACAGCAGTATCCATCCACATTTACATTCTGTTTCAGCAACATCTGCTCTCCTGGAAAAAAATAAAAGTCATCCCTCTATTCTCTGCAGTGCTTTATAAAAGTTAGGTTTCAAGTACTTTAGTCAGAGACAGAAGAGAAGCTCCTACTACATGAAGATTTCTGCAAGAGCTAATAAAAGCTGGAAGCAGCATAGCAAACAAAATCTGAAGTTCAACACCAGCACATCAGTGTAGGGATGCAGCCATGTGAAGTTCCTTTGCTTCAACAGAAGGAAATCACAATACTTCATCATTTGATAGCGTCTTTTTTTCTTGAAGCTCTTACGTGGTCTTCATAGCACTGAGATTTGAGTGGTTAACATATGCTGCTCAATTGTGCCTGCCAATGGATAAATTTTGGCTTCAGAATTAATGTATTTATTCCTATATTTTTATTTTTTTTTTAAAGTTGAGCTGGAGAAACAGCATCCTCTTAAGGAGCTGGAGAATGAATGGCTGTCCCACTCCATGTCTACAGAAAGAGAAAGAGCTTTACCAAGCAGAAGAGTGAACTTCTCTTACATATACCTGTATTTCTGGCATTAGATCAGGGTATGTGAGCAACTCCATGCACAGATGCCCCTCCAAAGGACAACACACATCCACCAAGGACTTCTCAGTACTCATCTGTTAATGAGTTGATAATAAAACACCTTTGGCCATGTCAGATGGACTGCACGATGCACAATTTTGTACACACTACTTGAAGATTTCTACAAGAGTTACCAAAAAAGTTCAAAGCAGTATGCTCAGTGCTTGTATGTACCCTTCTATTCACACCATAAAACGAAAGTGTTAGAGAAGACCATCTCCATTAAGAATAGAAATAACAATTTTGCAATTAGTGATCCCATCTTTAAGTTGAGAATATCTTTTAGTCAAACATCTAATAAATCATAATATTTTACTACTAACTCAAATAATTCTCAAAAAAAAATTGAAGGGATTTTATAGCAGACTTCTGCCTAACTAACAAAGGCTTTTCTTTAAAGCACAAGTTTCCATGATGTACTCTGAAAGTATTTTTTCCTGAATAATACTATTAACTAAACCTTCATTTTACTACTGTTCTCATATAGCTTTATAGCTAGGCTATAGCTAAAAAACTGAGGAGAACACCTGGTTAAGATCGTTCTACCTGTGTCCAGGGCTAGAAATCATTTTTACTAGAAGCCCTAGCTATAACAAAGTTTTTCCTAGTTTTTTTTTCTTTAGTAACTCTGAGATTAATGCTGTAAAGACCCTTAAATTCACTGTCAAACAGTACCTAGAACCCAATTTTGAGTATTTTCAGCATAACCTTATTAGCATTTGGCAATCAGAAATACTACATTTAGTGGAAGCCTGTTAAAAGAATAGCTGAACCATATATCGAGGAAGTTTGGAAACACAGCAACATTCAATGCCAAATTTACAGGAACTTACAGTAGATTTTTCTCATTATTTTTTATTTTTTTTAGTTAGAAACAGACATTCAAATAAATTCCTTTGAAGGTTTTTCACCTTCCACTAGATGCAAAGAGGCTATTAAAAATGTGGCTTGGCATACTGGTGTTTTGGTTAATTCTCTATGTATTTTTCTATTTTTTTGTATATTAAACAACACAGACAAACTTCCATTTGTCTCTCCCTGTTATTACTATTGCTGGTAACACGGTCATTCTCTTCTGATGTTGCGAGTCTGACTCTTCTTCACTAATGCTATTTGACCTAAAAAAAGAAATACCTATTTTGTACCTATTACAAATCACTAGTAAAGTGCATTGTATTCTCATAACCTCATATATTTCCTTCTTCAAGGACAAAGTATAAAAAACAATGTTTATCTCAAATACTTGATTTACGCCTATTGGATTTATATTATGTAGTATCAGGAAGCACTAAATTAAATAAAATATGTTAAAGTTTAAATGAGTTTGTTACTTTTTCTGGTGTTTTTTGGAAGACAAGATCACCTAAAGGGCTGGTCAGGCTGGGTTTTTGCTGGCTTTATTACCCAGCAGATGGAATGGCAAATGTGTGACATACGGAGAAAGCTATCTTATACTCCAGTTTGTTAAACAGATTGTCTTCATCATCTGACCACTGTAAGAAACGCAATTGAAAACCACAGGCTTCTAGCTTCTCCATAATGAATGTTAAAAATGCAAATATGGAGCCATTTCTCACCCTTCAAAATGACTGTCGAAACCACAGACACACACACAGTGGAAAAACTCTACACAAGCCAAGGTGAGCCAGTATCAGCATCAATCTCCATCCTGGAATCCCTCCATGGGACCTGGTGAGAATTTACATCTTAAGAATTGGTCCTTGGTTCTCTTCTCATGGGTATTCACTGGGAAAAGATTTCACAAGTCTGTCAGTGCACACCAGCAACAAATACTGCCTTAAATTTAAAAAAAAATAAAAATAAAATAAAAAAAAGGTTAAAAAAGTGCTCTTGGTCTCTCGGTCTGCATACAAGGTCTCAGTGTTGGAAAATTAGGAAAATCATTTCTGTTGCATTGTATGCACTGATAATGTACAAGTGTACCACACTGACAGGTTGCACTACTGTTAGCATTCTTATTACTATTTATAATATAGCTATATATTGTCATATACACATGTATTCCCTTTTAGTGTGTGCAGTTGGTATGATCAGGTGATAACTGCAAGTAACATGGCAGTGTACAAGTAGTCAAATACTTTGATGCACTATGTCTATACACAGCCTGATTTTCAATGTATTAAAACCCCTTAGTCTTGCAACGTACTCAGATTAGAAAAAAGGAGAAAGGAGTTTTGGAACTTTTTTCCAAACAGTGCATCAGGGCAGGAAAATTAATTGTTTTAAGTTGGAACTTGAGAAACTTATGGGAAGGACAGTGAAAGTCTGTACCACATTTTTATTGTGGGATTCACACGTGTCTATTTCTGCTGGTTCTGCACAGGGAAACTTGTCAGAACTAGTAATGAATACTCTTCCCCTTTTTGATGCACAGTTTACTTTTAACTGCTACAACTGCTACAAATGGAAATAGGATGTTAAGGAAGGTAAATTTGTGGTAATGAATCTGTAATGAATTTGTGGTACTAATGTTTCCAAGGTACTTGATGCATATCTGCTTTCATATTTAAGAGACAAGCCAATTGCTAGTTTTGGGAACAGCAAGGACTCCTTTGCTCCCATCAGGTCAGCAACATCACTGGGGCTTTGGAATACTCCATAGGGTCAGTTTTACTTATTGCAGACACCGATGATGCAGATCCTGCGACACTAGCACCATTCTTGTCCTCTCACTTAGGGGCATGTTAAAGGTTCCACTTTGAGTCTTTTACTACAGGTTTTAAGACTGCCAGAGATAGCTGCACCCATCTTCTGTGCAAGGTTGGGACTTTGTGGGCATCACTAGCCTTTTCCAGGGCACTGTGCTCAATAACAGATATAATAATTTTGCACCCATCTTCTGTGCAAGGTTGGGACTTTGTGGGCATCACTAGCCTTTTCCAGGGCACTGTGCTCAATAACAGATATACTAATTTTGCACCCTGTGTTCCAATATAATGCAATTATGTTTGTGCCATTGCTGAAATTAATATTTATATTCTTTTTTTTAAAAGACACTTGAAAGAGAACTTCTTATACTCATTAGCAAATTTCATCCTTAAAGCTTCCTTCTCCCTATTAAGCTAAGCCCAGGGAGCTGACAACAGCAAGTCCTGCGAGAAGGACAAAAGGCTCAGATATGCTCAGAAAGGTACTTGGAAATACTAATATGCAAGAGACACAACCTTCCCATGAGCCTACCACAGTCTCTCTAATGCATATGTTGCTTAGCACGTGAACAGTTGTAATACATTTTAAATCAAGAGAATAACACTTCTTTTCCCTCAGGGAATCACAAAGGTTAGCATTGCTTCAAACACTTGCAAAGCAAGCTACACACAGCTCACAGCCACTTAGTTCAGAGCTGAACATAATGCTGGCTTAAGTGTCATTTAGATGTATTTTACTGAGAAATCTACCATTTCTTTCCAGCATGATTAAGCCACAAATGTGAACAATTAGCAGAACTACAACTGCTAGAATCACGCTGTCATACCATTTACATCAATATAGCCCAACGCCATGACAGAGTTACAGCCTGTGCCACTGGAAGGCGTTCATTAATTTCCACTTCTATCCATTCACTCCACACATGTTCCCAGATAATATAACGTTTATTTATTTATTTATTTTTATTTCAGTACCATTCCCACACTGCTTTATTTGGTACATGCTTTAACTGAGCCTATGCCTTCAGAAAAAAATGAACTAAGAAATTTAATTCGTCAGTTTGAAACTTAGCCTTTTTACTTCATGAAGACATTTAAAAACAAGTTATACTACTTACTGGTTTTACAGATTCTTCCTTTCAGCTGTTTTGTGATTCCTCACAATACTTTGATACAATTAACAAATATTACTCTGCCTTTAAAGACAGGGAAAAAAAAAATCAAAGAGATTAAGTGAGTTTCTCAAGGTGCTGTCAATGGGAATGAATGGAATTAGAATGAAGGCTAATTAATACCTTTGAATTAAAGGAAAACTTGGTTATGATTTTTTTGTTTAACAAAAGTATTTTTATAAGAAGACTGAAAACAAGAGGTTTCTTATGAAAACATTATGTACCTTTGGTTTTCAGCTAAAATACTTCTTTTTTTAATGAGGTGGCACAATTTTCTGCTGTGTAATGAATATGGAGGCATGTTCTGCTCAGCTATGTTTAGACTTGCAGTTCAATACTCCAGCTTCAGCTTCACATTTGCAAGGTTTGAATTAGAGATGCTCCAGTAAAATGCACAAACACACCCAATGCTGAAATACTTTCTCTTTCGAACACTGACTGATGTCTGCAATTCTGTGTGATTCTGTAGTTTCACCTATTTCCATGCATGAATGGAAACACTCTGTTTCAAAATCAACCCACGAGTTTAAAAGCTCAGCAAATGTGACAGGTGAATGAAAAAGCCCACTCAACCCAACAGGAAACTGCCAGGCTTGCTGCACACACTATGGGAATCTCCTGTATGTTCTTGGAAATCATAGCATAGAAACTGAACGCATCTGAAATCAAAGAAAGGCCGACATCATTGTCTTAATGTAAAACAGAAAGAAAAAATAAATATTGTGTGTGTAAGTTTGGATCCTAACAGCCCAATCTAGAGAACTATGTAGAACTAGTCAATCAAATGCCATTTCTTATTTTGATGCCTTAGGTTGAAAAGCTTTTCAATGCTTCTACAGTGTGTAAGATGGTTAGAGTCCCATATCTGACCCAAATTAGAAATCCTCAGTGCAATTATGGTAAAGATTATTTTTCACGTTCAGTTCCACTGAATTTATTAGGATTATTTTGAAGCAAGATATTACGCATTATAAATAAAGATATCATAATATAAAATACAAACTACATGAAGAATTACTCTGTCCATTCTCTCTTATGTAGCATGAGCTCATAAGCAACAAGAACTGGTAGAGATCCCCAGGATTTGCATGAATACTTTAAAGCATCTCAAAGACAGGAGAAGAAACACAGAAGTAGAACTACCATAAAGGTCTAAACTTTGATCCTAAATAAAGGGGAATTACATACCTCAAAGCTTATATTTTTCTTTTATTTTCCCTCCTCACATGTATTATTTTGTCCAGGAATTACAACAGAATTAATGCTTCCAGGTAATTGTAATCCTTTCTAAAAGCTAGATTTTCAAAGAACACTGGCGATTGATGCATCCAAACCTTACTGAAATAAATAAAAACTATACCAAGCTTCCATGGCTTCCTCCAAAAATCCTATCAGAAAACTGAACCTTTATCAGATGACAAAACTTATAAAACTTACTTTTTTTCTAATGCATGTCAGTGATCTGAATTCCCCTCAGGAGTGGAGTAATAGTGGAGTTCACTATCACTTGGAAAATCAGAAGTTGAATCAATTGTTATTTCCAGTAAGAGACCAAGTTACTCATGAAGGGGAAGATAAATAAATATCTGTTTCTTCTAGTACACTAAGTTGGTAGAGGCCCCAGCAGAGCCTCTATATTCATTATTCCAAATGCATATAACTTTTATAGAAGGAAGATCACATTGTGTAACTTAGATGGTAGACAGTGAAATATATCAATATTTGCCTCTCAGTTAAGTGGGCTTTAATATCTCCAACACTTATTTTAAAATTATTACCTTTAGTTTTAACTGTAAGTGAAATGTTTCCATCATAAATGATGACCCCTGACGATGCAGCTTCAAGTAAACACCTCTTCTGGCTTTGAAGCTGTTAACATGTGCTATGACAGGAGGATTTGTGCCAAGATGCTGCTAAGAATGTACCCTCTTTTCTAACTGGAATTTTCATTGTCTTTTGCCTCTTTAAAATGACATTCTACATATTTTCCAATGGTTAAATAAATAATAAAGATCACTCAATCCATTCATGGACACTCACCCCACCTCCACCACAAACTATACACACAGGACTGAGCAGAGCCAACTTTGTCCTAAAACATGGTTAGAATTCACAGTGATTTTAGCAGAAGCTGATATAGGTCAATGCTGAACACATCTGGAAATCTGACCTCAATTATTCATCATCAGACTCAGTACAAATTATAACCACGAAGAAAAAGCAAGAAAAAGACATTCTCCCTATTTTTTTTAAAAATCCCATTGCACTTGCCAATGAATCTTCATAATTAATAAATATTAACTTTTCTGAATACTGCATCTTGATCAAAGCTGTCATCAAAACCACATGCAGAAGTTGTTAACCTTAAAAATCTGCCCTTCAGCACACTTGAAGTACTTTGTTCATTGTTATCCCAAGGTGCTAAATATAACAAGCACTTAAATCACTTAAATTAAAATTGGAAACTATCAGAAGATAAAAAAGTCTTTTCTGATTTTAGATGCTTATGTTCTCTTACATGTATTGTTTATGAACAGATCAATATATCACAGGAGAGTCTTTTCCTCATTATACCTTCTATTGCTGCAGTAGTTGGCCACAGTAAATAACAGATCTGACAGAGGTAGTCAGGAAAGGTACTCGCTAAATAATGTCCTATGCTACATCAGGTCCACTGAGAAAAACAGTATTTCTGAAGTGAATGACACAAAACAGCACATTTCAAAATTAGTGTCATTACTGTAACACTTCCTACGGACAGCAGGGATTACTGAGTCACGGTAACAGCTCCACACCAAACTAAACTGACTGCAGTGGCAGGTGCATATAGTCTCACATATTTGAAGTGTGGATTAGCTAAAAACCTGGTACTCCTGTGACCATCACAATGCTTTATTTTCAGCCCTCATATCAATCTTCCAGGGATTTTATTGTTCTTAAGTAAGTAAAGGCATCAGCTCAGTCAGGAAAGCATCTCTTACTGAATCTGCAGCAAATTTTCATGCACTCATCAGAATTCTATTAAATCGGGAAATTGTCTTTAAACTTGTATGGTTCCCACAGGAAAACAGATACAATGAATTTTGGACTTATTCAATGACTTATTGTAACAAGTGAGGAGCTTGTGAGTGGGATGAAGGGTATGAAGCTGATAAATTAATGAGGAATCTCTTCCTCACAGAGTACAGAAGCCAAATAAGACTCTTCCATTACATCATTTATTTCTGTGTTGCTTTATATTAAACAGCTCTTTGTAAAAGGAAAGATACTGAAAGACATGTATTGGCATGCAGAGCCTAGTCATAGGCAGCTTGTTATGGGCAGATGTTATCAGGGAACTTATACATGCACCAAGGATTAAATCTGTGTACCTCACTGGTGTGGAATGAAATCATTCATACCATCTGATGAAAGATATAAGAACTTGGTCCAACAGGATCAGGTATCAAACCTGAATAAGAGTTCTGCATCCCAGAGTAGGAACTGGGTACCAAATGTTAGACTCTTGAGTCTAAACACAATCCTTCACACTATATTTGACTGTATGAAGGCTACCAAAGAAAATCAGGATACAGCTACCTGAATGTGAGCTGGTGGTGCCAGAGATTTCCACTCCTGTAATTAAAAGAATCAACAAATTCAGAAGAGCTATGAAAAAAGTAACGTAATTCAAATAGTTCTGTTTCTATACAGAAATGGTAAGTGTTAAAAAATTCTCATGCATTGGCCACTGCCATCTTCATATATCTGGAAAACTCTTTCAGATTCTTAAATTAGGAAGAAAATAGTATGTTGACGATGCATTTTCATATGGAAATGGCTTCTTGTTGTCAACAGTGAACTTGCCACAGGTGTCCTGGCTACTAGCAAACAGGACATCTGTGTGTGCTCTTCAGTTAAGAGCACAAAAGCTGCAACACTGCTCCTGGTACTCTGTGGAAATGTGCTCACTGTTGCAAGGATGCCATGTTGCTATATTACTAAAAATGGGCCTCCTACAGTAGCAGTGTTTTGCAATAAGCACGAAGATGGCTATCCATAACCACAGCAATGGGTAACAGAGCAGAAAGGTAACGCAGAGTAGAACAGTCAGACTACTTAAAGCACGTAAGCATTAACTTGCATTACTGAAAGCCATGCTTATAAATGTACATAAAGTTTTAGAGAGAAAAGAATTAATATGAGTTTAAAAACATTAACACAAAAAGGATTCATACACTCATTGAAGAGAATCACTTCTGACCATTGCCACATCCATACATTTGCATTTTTTATTGCAGGCACATATTTCCCACTGACCCATACACAGCACGGGCACTAAGATCAATAACATGACACGAGAGGAGGTATTATGATGACAATTCTCCAAAAAGCTAGTATTATTTGGAGGATAATAATTTTAAACAACTCTCTGAACAGACTGCACAATGCTTCCACTGATATCATTAAACACAAAATGGCTAAAAAGATCAATCACACAAAATCAGTAGTAACAGCCAGGGCAAAAACCTTGCAAATTTCTTTTTATTACTATATCAATTTATTTTTATTTCCTCTACCTCTGAAGGAATAAAGAATGACAGTAAATTAAATATTTATAGTTATCAAAATAGTGATTTCCATCTGCTATAACTTGGAACTGCTGTCCCAACAACTTGCATGCCTGATGAGATATGAACAGCAAAATATAATTAGGTAACTCAAGTGATGTATAAAGTCACTTTTCACTAAAATACTCTCTAAAAAAGCATACTAGCATGCCATCCCAACAGTATGTGCTAGGTATAGCCTGACAATCATAAGATCTGAAAATTTTTGGAACATTATCTGGAAGGGGTAATGGGTGTAAGCTGGAACACAGAAGGTTCCGCTTAAATTTCAAAAGGAACTTCTTTACGGTGAGGGTGACAGAGCACTGGAACAGGCTGCCCAGGGAGGTTGTGGAGTCTCCTTCTCTGGAGACATTCAAGACCCGCCTGGACGCCTTCCTGTGTGATCTCATTTAGGTTCCTGCTCCGGCAGGGGGATTGGACTAGATGATCTTTCGAGGTCCCTTCCAATCCCCAACATTCTGTGGTTCTGTGATTATCTTTTCTACTTTGTAAAGCTCTAGAGGACTAGTATCTCAGCATTGCCATCCACAAATGAGTACATTACTAAGACAAGCAACAAGCAAGCTTTAATAATAGATAATATTTAGACAATGACACTAAGAGCCTGAGGAAAAAAAACCAAAATGAAAGTACAGCTATTCCCATTTTTAGCCTAAATTATCTGAGCAAAAATTAAATTTTTCTAAGTGCTTACATGACACTTCATAGCACCACGTACTATTTTTTAGGCAACCCTAATTTTTTCATCTAAGTAACAATTTAATTATCCACTGCAATATACAGTAGAGACACCATTGTCAAATGAAGGGCTCACTGACAAACTGAACGATTCAATCATTTTCAGGAATATCAAATACACTTTATTCCTAAATGACCACATCTAAACTTTGTGAACTAAGTCACTAAATAAAAAAGCTTCACACTTTATCTTACTTTGCCTGAGTCTTTCCATTTAGGAAAACCCTAAAAAATTATATGTCTTGGGCCATATTGGGAGAAGTTGCACTGCTAGTAATTAAACTCTAACTGTGCTTTAGAAAATATTTTTTCTAGCAACTTTTGTCAACAATATTTTTTTTCACATGGAAGAGGAAGAACCAAAACTTATCTTTAAGTATACCTTGAGGTCTGCCAACTAATCTAGCAGCCAAGGTCTTGGAGTGGTACTTTTTAAAAAAACAGAACTACTCCCAAATCGGCAGACATTACGGGCATCTTGTCTGTAGCCACAGGTTTTGTTAACTTAGGAGAATCAAATCCCTTTGGTTTCATCACAGAGGAAAAAAAAAAATATGAGTTCAAGTTATAGTTTGAGTACTTCATAATATTTTCTCTTCAACTACTGTTAATATTTTTCGCAGCAAACAGCACTTTTGAAAGGGACATCATCTTTTTCCCCTAAAAAACTACAACTGTAAATTGTTTGTCTGACAACTTGGTGATGGAGCAAAAGCAGAAATTTAGTTTAAATGCCAGCAGATTTTCAGCTTCAGAAGAGTCCAAATGATTGCTCCATTGAAACAAAATTAATTGCAAGGAAGCCCACAGGAAATAAGTTTTTAAATAATCTCTTCCAGTATAGAAGTATATTTCTTTTTTATTTAATCATTGTAGGCAATCACTCCTAATAAACACTCATAATCAAGGCAAGGTTAAGTACCATGATGATAAACACCTTTTATTATTCACTGAGGACAATGAGCCCTTCCATTTACAATAGTTTCAAATGGTTGTGATAAATCCTATCATCTATCTTTCTACAAGAACTAAATCTGGGTTAATAATGGAATCTAGATCCCTAAATCCCACTGACTGCAAGTGTACTCAGGTTTCCAAATGTTTCTGGTATCTGAGGAGCAATCTCTGCCTTCTGGTGTAAGACTAGATATGACTATCTTGACTACACTGAGGAATGAACCACTTTTCACATTATGCTTACTAAAAAAGTGCTCACTTCTCCAATCTGGACAACTCCTCTGTACAGAAGGTTAAAACCCATTGTTTCCTCTGCTGACCCATCAGCACATAATTAGCTTTTAGTGAACTAAAGGGTATGTGAATTAACAAGTTGCAAAAACTGTCAACAATTAAAGGCAAGGTAAGTTTGTTCATATTTTGTCACAATGGAAAAGTTAGAGGCATATGCAGATGATCTATGTGCCTGCAATCATCATAAGAACACCCATGCAGAAATTAAGCCTCTGAAATGTGGGACTCAATGGTTCCATTTCTCAACATAATATATGCTTCATTTAGGTACATACACAGTGTCATGCCCATGACCTTTAAAGATATCACTGACAGTGCTCTGCAATTTCATTATATTTTTGAACTCTTACCCACACAATTGGTGGACAGAGTTGTAACACAAGAGGGCTTGCCTGATCAAAAAAACGTAGGCTCCTTTTAACAATCCATTTTAATTTAAGAGGGATGGGAAGGGCTTCTTACACGCACGAGATTTGCTAAACAATTTGTACAGATATTTTCTCTCTTTCAGTTATTTATTTCTGCTTGTATGTATCTTAGGAAAGGCCAAGCATGAAATTGGAGCTGTTAAGCAAGACAGAATTTATTGATATGACTCTGCTCTGAGACCTCAATAGGTGTGCAGCAAAGCAAGAAGGGTAAAGGGGCTGAATTATTCATTGAAGATTTAAGCATCAACAAATAACACTTATACTGAAAAATGCCCATTTTGCAACAGTAGGTGTGAGGTATATGCATAAAAGAAAACATGTTCTAAGCCCCATCGTATAAGACCATCATAGAATCTTTTTCTTATTAGTAATTCTGAGGGAAAAGAACACTTGCAGGTTATTTACAGGAGGTGCAGAGCAAAAATGGTTTTTGGTTTTTCTTTTTTTTTTTTTACTTAGCATAACATCTTGAAAACTGCACCTACTGTATCAGCTTAAAGGGAAAAGAAAAACAGATGAAAAATTGATAAAAGGAAAAGCCTTTCTTATCAAGCAATTGTAGTGCTGCAATAAAGCAGATGTTAGTATAAACTTAGTATAAGAAATGAAAATATGTGAACTATACCTAATAAACTATATATAAAAATATATATATAACAAATATTATAATACAAGCAAGTTGTTACTTTTAAGGTCCAGTTTTCGTGCCTAATTCCACTGCTATGATAACATTCCCAGACAAATCCCTTTGGTCAGAAATTATCTTTGAGCTAAAAATTAATAATTTTCTTATTTTTCAGTGATTCATATTTTAAAAACATACTTTTCTTTTTCTGTATATCCACATCTGTAACCAGATCAATTTTATGGTGAGAGCCACACAATTAATTAATAAATCTGAGATACCCTGTTGGTAAAGTCAAGTGGCTGCAAAACTCTCTAACTGTGTAAATGGAAAGCTGGCATTACACTAGAAAATGCAATATTGTTTTCAGACTAATTAACCTTTGTCCAGTATTAACCTATGTTCATTTATGTTGCAGTTGGGAAATGTGTTTTTACTATTTGCTGTTCTTTGACAGACCCAGAAACAGTAATATTTCTTATCTTCAACTAGTTTTCAGTGTCCATAGTTCTGGTTCTCTCATTTGTTTGGATTTTACCTGCTGCAGTCCTAATCCTAACATTTTATCATCAACCTATTGCTACATCTGGTGAAGGACCACTTGTAGTATCATTTGGGAAAAAGAAAAAAAAAAAATGGTACAATTGCTTCTGTTTTCATTTTGTACCTCAATGAATGCAAATCTTTTGCTTCTCCTTTAATTTCCATTGTAGTTTGCTTCCATCATACACACTTTCTGAGTTTCCTGCCTACTGTTTATGAACAAGAGTACACAGAAAAATATAGGCAAATTTATGGCAACCCAGCATCCTGCCTTTGGCCGTGGCCAAGACCTAATGCCTAGGGCAGGGTATAAGACTCTGGGCAATCATTAAGGCAGAGTTCCCAAACGTGCTCCACCAGCTTCCAGACTTTTAAAAAGACACCATGTAGATTTCTACCTTGGCTTTTCTTTGTGATTCTTCAAGAATGTCATATACAAATGAGTTAGCAACTACTGCTCTTAACAAGACCAAGAAAGCAAGGCATGGGAATTTCATCCCCTGCAAACCCACCAAAATGCCACAAAAATGCTTCCCCCAGGTACATTGGCCCTGCTTTCCACTGCTGTAAAACAGACTGCATCTCCAGCAAAGGAGGAATAAACACATGCCTTGGGCTCACTGTACAAGCACAAAAAATTACTGCTGGAAAGGGCACAGCAGTCCACACATGCATGTCTACCCACTGCTTCTGCAGTGGCACTGCTAACCCTTCCACAGAGGGTGGGTAAGAAATGTTGGCAATCTCTTAAAACTACAGCAACCACAGCCAAAGGAATATTGGAGAAATTTCACATTGTAGTAAGACTTATGCATCACTGCAAGTGGTTTGGGGCAGAAGCTTTGACCCCTAATCTGGCACAGGCAGATAGATCCAGATGGATGGAAGTTCAGGGGCAATACTCATGGAGTGGCATTTCTCATATCTCACATGCTAAGACTACATGTTGGAAAGACATTTAAGGCACATATTGCTTTCTGTTTTCAACAAAAAAACTTCATAAAAAACATTTACAAAACCATCACCTGTTCTGCAGCATGGTATAGCTTCCCTCATGTGACAAAAGTAATTTCCTTAGTGAGTTATCATATGTAAATATCCACTTGCTCTTTTCCTATGACAGGCCCACATACTACCAAAAAGTATAAGAGTTTATAGTTTTGAGCTCTCAAAGAGGAAAACAAGGTTGTGATAAATTCTCTTCTCATTTCCTAATAACGTATGTACACCTTTATATAAAAGAAATTATCTATCTTGTTTTGAAGTTTGTACAAAATAAATAGCAATTCCAGAGAATTCAATTATACTTCTACTTTTAATTAACTGCAGCAATTATTTATTATTTTGCTGCACTACAAAGAAGGAGAACTAGGTATGAAATGAAAGCCACCTAAAAGAAAGCTTTTAATTCAGTGTTATTCCTTTGGCACATTTTTTTTTTTTTAAACTCCTTGATACCACAGTGAAAACAAGCAGCTGACTTCTACAGAAAGATTCTGTAAATGAAAGTAGTACATACACATCTTGAGCAAGAGTAGAGCGCTATTGTTGTAGGATTTGAGTAAGTCATGGCAAGAAGCCATCTTTATCTGAATAACTTTCAGTTTGGTAGCCAAGAAATTACTTCGTGAAGAAGTATCAGGCTTTCCCTCTTACTTTTCTATAATATTTTTGCACTCTGTTTTTGCACACTTCAAACATTGGTCTGCTCTGCTAAGAAGAAGTGGATCCACCAACAATCTGTAATAGATCTTATTTTCAGCCAGCATTTAGACCTACAAGCAGAAGGCAGCCTCGTTACTGTCTGCTCTCTAGCACAGAGATTTTACAATTCCGTCTACTCCTATATCCAGACTGACATCCTGCTCAATATTTATTAATTTCTGGCTAGTAAGTGCATGTTCCCCTTTTATGTCCTTTATCCGATGTTACTGTTGTTCTATATTTCTGTACATGGAAGTGGAAATCCATCTATCTACCCTGAAATCAAGCCTGTCTAAATCACACCCAAGTTCACTGCTTTCTTTGGCAGTTCCAACTCAACAGAGGATTTCATCTCATTTCAAGTTCTTTCTCTTAAGTTTTTAAACACAAACCAAACAAAATCCTTCTTAATAGCTTCCTATTCAGAACACAATGAGTTCTCCTCCCTTGTTTTAAACTGTATCACATACTTTCTGGTTGCTGGTCTCTGACATGGTCTTCAGTTGTCCACCACAATTTCTAACTTTGAACTTTAGTTATTTAAGGCTGAATCCCAAACAATTAATCAGATAACTTCCCCCACTGTCAACCCAGAGAGAAGAGATATCTCTTAACATCACTCCACACAGTTTAGTGTATAAAATCCTTCAAAACTTTGGGGGGGG
>NW_010326507.1:0-536 GCF_000700745.2 Antrostomus carolinensis
CCTTAGCCTTCTCAATGTCCTGGGTGACCAGGTGTCCTGTTGCCTTCTGGAGAGGGCCCACATTTTCCCTAGTTTTCCTTTTCTCTCCGACATATCTATAGAAGCTTTTTTTGTTGCCCTTGACATCTCTGGCATGATTTAATTCTATCAGGGCCTTGGCTTTCCTAACCTGATCCTTGGCTACTCGAGCAATTTCTCTGTATTCCTCACAGGTTACCCATCCTTCCTTCCACCCTCTATAGGCTTCCTTTTTGATCTTAAGTTTGTTCAGAAGCTGTCTGTATATCCATGCAGGCCTCCTGCTGTTTGTGCCTGCCTTCCTCTTTGGGATGCATTGCTCTTGGGCTTGGAGGAGGAGATCCTTGAGTATAAGTCAGCTGTCCTGTACCCCTCTTCCTTCCAGTGGTACTTGACCAAGCAGGTCTCTTCAGAGGTCAAAGTCTGCTGTCTTGAAGCCCAAGGTGGTGAGCTTGCTGTGCACCCTCTTCACTGCCTGAAGGATCTTGAATTCCACTATTTCATGGTCACTGCAGCTG
>NW_010326507.1:619-42540 GCF_000700745.2 Antrostomus carolinensis
CCCCTCTCCTCATCAGTTCCTTGACCACTTGGAGGAGGAAGTTGTCATCCACACATTCCAGGAACCGCCTGGATTGTTTGTGTCCTGCTATGTTGTCCTTCCAACAGATATTGGGGTGGTTGAAGTCCCCCATGAGAACCAGGGCTTGTGAACGTGAGGTTGCTCCTATCTGCCTATAGAGGGCCCAATCTGCTTGGTCTCCCTGGTCTGGCGGCCTGTAGCAGACCCCCACTGTAAGATCCCCTTTCCCTGCCTTCCCTTTAACCCTGACCCATAAGCTCTTGGTTAGCTCCTCATCCAACCCCAGGTGGAGCTCCATACACTCCAACTGATCGTGGGCATAGAGGGCGACACCCCCTCCTCGTCTCCCCTGCCTGTCCTTCCTGAGGAGCCTATATCCTTCCATTCACATGCTCCAGTCATGGGAGCCATCCCAACATGTCTCCGTGATGCCAATCAGATTGTAGCCCTGCAGGCGCGCATATGTCTCCAACTCCTCTTGTTTATTCCCCATCCTACGTGCATTAGCATAGAGGCCTTTAAGTTGGGCCCTGAGTGAAGCTGACTTACTGGCTGAAGCAGCTGGAATTTCATTGTGGTGCTCTTCAGGCATGCTCCCGCAGGGTTATTACTAGCAGGCCCAGTTATACCCCCTTCCCCCTTCTAATTTAGTTTAAAGCTCTATCAATGAGCCCCAATAATTCTTGCCCCAGGATCCTTTTCCCCTTCCGAGACAGATGTATCCCATCATTTGCCAGTAGCCCCAGTGCTGTGTAAACCTCCTCATGATCAAAAAAACCAAAACTCCACATGCGGCACCAGCCTCTAAGCCTTGTGTTGATCAGGTGTATCTTCCTGTTCCTTTCAGTAAACTTCCCTATCACTGAATGGGTTGAGGAAAACACTATCTATCCTTATTATAAGTCTCCCTGAAGCTCATAACTTTGAAAGCTTGCAAATGCCATAACTCATGTTGGTAACAATTTCGAAGTCCAAAGACCACAATTGACTCATTAAATGAGCAGGTATCACTCAGATGAATTTTTTTTTTTTTTGGCTATGTTTGTCGATAGCTTTGTAACTGGGAAGAGTTGCAGTTGAAACGCTTGATACATGATTTATTATGCTGTTTAATAGCTGGTTTACATGTAATAAGTTGACATACTTTTCTTTTCCAATAACCGTAAACCATTTATTTTTATCCATGCTAAGTGCCTCAGACACTGTTCTTTAAACAAAGAAGGTAAAACTTTACCTTCTACGTCAACATCTCTTAATGATTTGGTATTATTGGATCTCTACTCTGGAAAGTGTCAACATCATGTGTATCTCACCTGTACCTTAGCTAATGAAGTTATGGCAGGAACAAAATCCATTTTCTACTTTGATTATCACATACTCTTGAAATAGGAGCAAATCAAAGAGGAACCTCTGTTCCAGGCATCATTCACTTAAAAGCATTTGATAGCACATTCAGGTCAGATTTGAAGAATGATTTTGCTAACTAAAAAATGAGAACAAACTTTTGAAATACTTCCCATTTAAGACTTGATTCACAAGCCAGATGAAGTAAAACTAAAAAGTAAAGCAGGAGGCTCTGTTACCATTTTGATTTTAATAACACAATAATTCAGTCACTCACCTTGCAGGTGGAGAAGCAAAGTTCTAATCACTTCTCGTTTGATTCAGAGTAGGCAGGAAAATACCTCCACAATATGCCACCATATACTGGCAATCCAATGCCATCTGCAATTAATATTTGCATGGGCTATGCAAAGTGCAACAGCTTTCTCAGGGTACGGTGAATCTCCTTAATATTTCAATATTTTGTTTTTACTGAAAATGTTATTGTGTGGAATAATTAATTGAAAGCTGAATTAAACATTTTCTTTGACCTAAAATAATTTCCCCCCATATGATGGAAATGCATTTAGCTTCAGGCTGAAAGAGAGTAAGAAGAATTAATGACAATGTTTCCCTTGTCACCATTTTATACCCTTTCCACTGCAGATCTTTCAGTTACATTGGTAGGTGGCAATAAAATGGCTCTGGCTATAATCCATGACTCCATCTGACCACATATTAGCCTTTAAAGAGTCATCATATTAAATAGCTTGTAATATCAACAGCTTTTATAATTTAGGTGGCAGAATCTTTCTGGTCATTCTGCTAAGGTTCCAGCATTTTTTTTGTTTGTTTGGTTGGTTGGTTGGTTTGGGGTTGGGTTTTTTTTGAGAACTTCCCTAAATTGGTGGGCTGATAGTAAAGTCTGATGAATAAGATCAGCATTTCTGGTGGTACTGTTGTAATCATTAGCTGTGTCACCTTTGAATGTCAAAGTCATTAAAATTGTCTTCAGAATACACCATTGTTCAAAAGATGAGCTCTATAATAAAAGCATAATAAAATTCTGAAATGGCTCTTACCCTTAGATTATTTTAATAACTGATATAATAATATACAAGCTTATTTTGATGTTTAATATAGGCCTTATTTTGATGCATAAAACTAAAACAATAGAAGGAAGAAAAACATGGCTTCTCTTACATTCAATTTTTATCAAAGGCAAACATTTTTAAAATGGTATTTCATAAAAATGTCCTTTCTCCTTCCTGGGAAATATGATAAATGTTGAAGCAAGAAATATGGGAATAATGACTTGCAGATAATATGGACGAAAGCAGCTGTTACACACTATGTTCTTCTTAGGAACTTATGGTATTGAGGATATAAGCAGCCTTGCAAATACATGAGGATTGCATTGCTCAATAATGAATCAAGATAATTACAGCACAATTTGAAAATTATCTAAAAATATACATTGGAAAAGACAATTTTCTAGTCTTAACTTCCAATTACTAAAATAAGAAGCATTGATGATAATATCAGACGCATTAGTTAAAATTCCTGATGACTGCCCACATCAAAATATTCTGTCCTTTAAGCAAAGGGTGCAATCAAGTATTTAAATTATAGCCAACTTCCTTGAGCATGGTATAGCAGATTTTCAGTGAGACTGTTGGCTTACTGTACTATGGTTCATCCAACTGGTGCAAACCTTACTTGCAAGGAGGCATCACTTTCACTTACTCTCCAATGCCAGAACTGTGTCTATGCTAATAGTTAAGAGTGAACTACAGAGACTGGGTGCCCCCTCTTATTCTATGATTATAAGAGAGATGGAGACATGCTTTTTAATAGGGACTGCAGTGACAGGACAAAGGTTAATGGTTTTAAACTAAAAGAGGGTAGATTCAGATTAGATATAAGGGAGAAATTCTTTACAGTGAGGGTGGCGAAACACTGGAACAGGTTGCCCAGAGAGGTGGTAGATGCCTCATCCCTGGAAACATTCCAGGTCAGGTTAGATGGGGCCCTGAGCAGCCTGTTCTAGTTGAAGATGTCCCTGCTCACTGCAGTGGGGTTGGACTAGATGACCTTTAAAGGTCCTTTCCAACCCAAACCATTCTATGATTCTATCTCCTCAGGGCTTCTGAGAATTCTGCCCTGTGGCATTTCCCATTTATTTCAATATATACAAACCATAGAGAGTTGTTAAGGAAAAGGCAGATAATCACTTGGGATAATCAGGCCTCAATTTAAACTTTATAGAGGAGGTTTAGTATGTTCACCCTGTGAAGGAAAAACGGGCTTCCACGGATGAAGATTAGGGAAATTAATATTTAAGGGCATACCATAAGGAAGAAAAAAATGGACTGTAACTGATGCTTTTCATCTGACCTCTTTCTCTCTCCCTCTCTGTCAATCATCATTTGATACAAGAAGACATGAATTCATGAGAGTCAGTGCTAATGAAAAATGCACTAGAACTTAAATGCATTTCAGAGCTGCTGGTGTCAAGGGGACAAGTAATGTCTGTGTCTGTCAGAATGTAAATTAAGTCGCTTCATATGATTCACATTCAAGATCCAGAAAAGAACTTGGCCAAAAAATGACATGACATATTTGGCAAACTTGATGTTTAATACAGTATTTGTTATCTTGGTCAAATTTTGATCCCCCATTACACTGCTATTATGCTGCAATAAATTATAGACAACTTGTTATAACTGATAGGGGAAATTTTCTAGACCCTGAGAGTAACAAACATCACTTCCTAAATACCTTTAAACCTTAGGAATATTAGAAACCATTAGTTCTTTTTATTCTAGGGTTTTTTTCTCTGTTAAAGGACATAAACATACTTTAAAAGACAAAATAAAAGAAGTCTTCAGTCTTTATTACTGGAGTGTTTTTAGTACCTCCATTATGGTGTAAAAACATCATGTGCCAATTTTCAATGACATCATGAATATAGTTGTGTGAAACTCAAATTCAGAAAATAGCCTGCTTTATTGGTAACTTACTCAGTAAAAATTGCCATGTCATCAATTTGTGATGGAAGTTACAACACTTTCATCCAGGCTTTCTTGGGACCTACAGCTAGGCAAATGCAGTAGTTCTTAGCAGTAAATCCATTTGTGCCCATGAGCTGATTTCCTGCTTGTCAGAATTCAGATCAAGCCTCTAAATGTTCATCCTGAGACAAGCAGGGTTAACACTGTGAGCAAAGCACTAAGCAGATGCCATGACCCCTGTGGTATCATGCAAGTCTGTAAAATCCTCTCACTTCAAAGCAAGAGGCTCATCACAGGATTTGTCTACACAAAACAAAGGAGAGGGTTTTCCTGGATGTGAAAGTTAAGCATGGTTTCTAATTTTTTCAGTGACAGAATTTAACATAATTCAATGTTATAACAATCATTTAACATAATTCAGTGTGCCCCAATGGGATGCACCCATGAGTGCTGAGAGAGTTGGCAGATGATGTTGCTAACCCACTCTCCATCATCTCTGAAAGATCATGGAGAACAGGAGAGGTGTCTGGGGACTGGAAAAAGGCCAATGTCACTCTGGTCTTGAAAAAGGGCAAGAAGGAGGACAAGCCAGTCAGCCTCACCTCCATCCCTGGAAAGGAGATGGAACAGCTCATTCTGGATGTCATCTCTAAGCATCTGGTGGAGGAAAGGAGGTTATTAGGAGTGGTCAGCATGGATTGACCATGCTTGACCAATCTGATAGCCTTCTATGATGGCATGACTAGCTGGGTAGATGAGAGGAGAGCAGTGGATATTGACTACTTTGACTTCAGCAAGACTTTTGACACTGCGTCCCATTACATCCTCATAAATAAGCTTAGGAAGTGTGGGTTAGATGAATAGACAGTGAGGTGGATTGAGAACTGGCTGAACAGCAGGGCTCAGAGGCTTGTGATCAGTGGTGCAGTCTAGATGGAAGCCTGTAGCTAGTGGTGTCCCCCACTGGTCAGTACTGGGTCCACTCTTGCTTAAGATATTCATCAGTGACCTGGAGGAAGGGACAGAGTGTACCCTCAGCATGTTTGCTGATGATACAAAACTGAGAGGAGTGGTTGATAAACCAGAAGGTTGTGTTACCATTCAGCGAGAACTGGAAAGGTTGGAGAGCTAGGCGGAAAGGAACCTAATGAAGTGTAACAAAGGCAAGTGTAGAGTCCTGCAGCTAGGGAGGAAGAATTCCGTGCATCAGCACAGGCTGGGGGGTTGACCTGCTAGAAAGCAGCTCTGCAGAGAAGGATCTCCAAGTTCTGGTGGACAGCAAGTTAACCATGAGCCAGCAATGTGCCCTTGTGGCCAAGAAGGCCAATGGTCTCCTGGGGTGCATTAAGACGAGTGTGGCCAGCAGGTCAAGGGAGGTGATCCTTCCTCTTTACTCTGCCCTACTGAGGCCACATCTGGAGGACTGTGCCCAGTTTTGGACTCCCCAGTTCAAGAAAGACCAGGAACTACTGGAGAGAGGCCAGTGGGGGGGGCTACGAAGATGATTAGGAGACTGAAGCATCTCTCTTTTGAGAAAAGGCTGAGAGACCTGGGTCTGTTTAACCTGGAGAAGAGGAGATTGACAGGGGATCTGATCAATGCTTATAAATATCTAAAGAGTGGATGTCAAGAGGATGGGGCCAGACTCTTTTCAGTGGTGGCCACCGATAGGAGAAGGGGCAATGCATACAAACTGGAACACAGGAAGCTCCATCTGAACATGAGGAAAAGCTTTACTTTGAGGGTGACAGAGCATTGGAACAGGCTGCCCAGAGAGGTTGTGGAGTCTCCTGCTCTGGAGATATTCAAAACCTCCCTGGATGTGATCCTGTACAACCTGCTCTAGGTGAACCTGCTTTAGCAGAGGGGTTGGACTAGATGATCTCCAGCAGTCCCTTCCAACCCCTGTCATTCTGTGATATCGCAAAGATAGCTAGTATATAGCTGTATACTACTGGTTAATGTTTAGGTAGCTGAGAGAAATAACGAGCCAGGGAATGACTGCAAAGAGCTGCTGCCACGTTCTCAGGAGAGGGGGAGGATGCAAGTGGAGCACTATCACATCTTGCATGTGATCAGGGTGTAGATTGTTAGTCATTGCTACGCCATAAACATAGCCCACAAGGAAGACCCTGCTGTTGTTGCTTCCAAGACATCACTCAGTAATCATCACTCTGTAAGTGTATGGATGATGTACAGATAATTGCCCATATACAAACTCATACAGAATAGCAAACATACACACATACATGCATATATATATATATATATGGACATACACACCCATTAGCAGACTTTACAGTTCAACTGAACTTCAGTTCTCATATACTATTTCTAGGTCTGTGCAAGTTAAAGGACAATTTCTAAAAACCAGTTAAGATATTTCAAAATATATGAAATATGCAAACAGTTTTTTTCATTCTAAAAAATATTCTTAATATTTAAAAGTACTTAATAACAGAATGGAATTGAAGGCAGTCATATTGACTGTAGGTGCTCTGAGTGTGCTGCTGAAAACTAATTTAATTTGCCTGAGTTATGATCTTCCCAAAATTATCTATGCTCATTTTTAATAGCCATAGTACTAAGCCTAGTACTTTGAATACAAAGGGAAGGACACACAATCCATTCCTAAATTGCTACTACACCTAGATACACAATTGTCCTAAGGCACTGCATGAGGTACTCTTCCTAGAAGCCCCACAACTTCAGTAAGAACCTTTTAAAAAGCTTATCAAGATACATTACATAATAAACAAGATGAATTTCAGCAGGCACAGTGACATCACCTGTTATCCATTTTGCAGTTGATTCTGCAACCTTATTTGTGTACACTGGATGTTTTTTCATGACAAATATAGTATATTGGACTCTGTAATCTGAAGTCTGCCATGTTAGTTACCTGGAAAGATGCTCATTGAACAGAAGAGGATAGAGGAAATTAGGAGACATGTTTGTACCTAACCCTGAGATAAAAGGTAACTTGATTATTTCTCTCCTTAACACTAATTTCTGGCCGTGCTGGTAGCTTATTTATTTTTTATTTTAATTGTTTATAGTGCAATTGTGCTCAGTAGTTATATTAAAAATTATAGTAGTCTAATTTTTTTCTCTCTTTCTGGAAAGGAATAATTTTAACAGAATACATTTCAGGAATATTTTATGCTTGGTCTGTACTCCTGTCTAAACTATTTGTGCACACAGCATCACATGAGAAATGCATGCACATTTCAGGTATAAAAACTAATAGCACCCGTGCCTCAGCTTCGGCTGACAAGTTTTGTATATTGCAAGTAACAGCTGAATCTTGCATGCCCTTTTGTCTTTGCTGGCAAAATCTGACTTCAGATGAGTCAGAAGCCAAAATTCTGCCAGGTTTACAAAATGTCCACAGAGGATGAACAGATAGAATTATTTATTTCTATTAAGAATACCAGAGAGTATATTTTACAGGAAGCAATTTCATTATCTGTTGAAGTGCTAGAGTTCAGCATTTCAATACACAAAATTCAATGATGCATTAATTTGATCCACCTCTTTGACATCCAGGCAGATTTAGTGGAAAATAACAGAATTGTTACAGTTGGTTCCAGTCACCAAAGTGATAAGTCTCAAGAGCTTTAACTCTATAATTAACAGCTTATATATATATAAAAAATATAATATATGTAATAAAGTATATATAGTGTATCATCTATGACATATATAATGTATTGTATAACATATAATGGTTGGACTTGATAATTTTAGAGGTATTTTCCAACCTTAATGATTCTATGACTAATGTATAAAAAGAGGTAATATTCAAAATTGTATTGACATGAAGAACAAATTTCAGTAAAATTACACTGCAAAAAGATTTCAAGTTTGATCACTGTATCTAGAAACAGAGAAAACTAATAGAGAACCACGACTAATAGGATACATCTCACCACAGCTCAAAGAAAACTAGGAGGAAAAGATCAAGTGTACCTCTCTTGTCTTACTTTTGTAAATGAATATGCAAATAGCAGAAAGAGAAACTGAAGCAACTGTTACAAGCAAATACCTTTTTCTACTAACAGGCTAGGTCTCCTTTTAGAATTGTGGTATTTATTTTCACTATTTCAGATATTTTTTAGTGGATTAAGCCCCTTTAAAAAAATGTGGTGAGAGTATTTTTTATGATTTCTTGGTGAAATCCATGTCATAGATTTATGGATTGATTTTTGGCAGTAGTCCTACTTACTGACTCACAAAATATATCCTTCTGTCTCATATAGCAAATGCATATACAAGGAATAAAAACCCACTCATATGTGAACTGGAAACCCAGTCTGTCATATACATCCATCACCAGAAAAGACTGAAGGAGAACAGAAAAGTGTACATTTTGTGCCAAACACATTCGTATATTTGTGTTCAACAAAACCTGAACACAAATCAAACTAGGTCTATAGACAGGGATTACTGACAAACTTACCTCTTTAAAAGTGTCTTGCTTCCTAGCACTGATGGCCCTGACATATAAAAAAGCTTAACTCAATCTCCATTTGAGCAAACTTATACATTCAGATATCCACTGGTGTTAAGTGGAGATAAAAATCAACAGTCCCTCACCCAGGCCCGGACAAACTGCAATGTCATCTCTTAGGTACCCGAGGCACAATGTATAAAGGCTGCCATCATCTTATAGCTACAAGAACACTGTCTAGTTAAAACATTTCTTATAAATGACTACACTGAACTATAAGCATCTTAAATGGATTTTATGGAAGTATTATGATAAAGAATAATTCTGATTTTAATTTTATTAAAACCAGGAACGTTAAAATGCCCATAACAATTACCATTATAATTCTAAAAGAACAACAATTACTAATTATGAGTTCAGCATTTTCTTGCTTAAAGCAATTTTTAATTTTCCATATACTATGTCCATTTTCTACGTGAAATGAAATTGATCCTTACTAGTTTGAATCTAGTACTAACCATTATGAAATCATATTAGACATTTTAGTGCCTATGTCTCTAGGACATAAGGTGCCCTGAGTGAGAAAAATAACTTAGAATCATTTTACTTAGCTATTAAACAATTACAGTCATGTCGTCTTACAGCTAAAAGGAGGTTTATCATTTCTATTACTAAACTTAAAATATCTGCTGTTTATTTTCACTGAGAACCTCAACATGACTGGTACAATAAAGATTCTAATTAAAGTAATCTTTTCAGTAACCTGATTGTCTATCGTTTTCCAACTGAAACAAGATTTGAATTTGAAGAACATAGACTATGTTGGGTCTATGCAACCTATAACAGTTTTCTACCTTAATAGTCACACTGCAGCATTTGAAAATTTGCAATTATTCATTTGGCCATAAGTTAGTAACTGAAAGAGTGAAATTCTCATCTGTGAAAAATGGTAAATTATGGATTAGCAAAGTCAGGCACTCAGTGAAAGTATGTCCTCTTGCTTACACCTAAGCAAGCTCATGTTCAATATGGCTCTTCGCTTCACTATAAAAATCAAATGTTAACTTTATTAAATTTCATCTCTAGATAGACAATGCTTTAAAAAGCAGAAAACTAAACATGTTAATAAAGATTTCACTCAGCAGAGTCAGAAAGCAAAACACAACTCTTCTTCCTATAGATTTTTAATAAGTTGTGACAACCTCACACAGCCATCTATAAATGCTACTTAATAAACTTTTTGTGTTCAAAATAAATAAGCTAAGCCTGTTTAATAGAAAACACTAATCTGGAGCCTGTTTAATAGAAAACACTAATCTGGATTTTTCACAGCAAAGCCATAAAAAGTAGAATTCATATTTCCTGTCCTTCACTATAAAACTGAGGTCTTTAGTCTAAATTGACCATTCAGGATTTTCCATGATCTATGGGGAAAGAGAGGCACCTCCATAAGACAGTTCTTCCTGTCCTCACACAAGTATCCAAGACAGATGGGAGATATTGCTCTCTGTAACTTCCTCTCTGTCTCAGTCTCTGTCGAAAATCTATACAGGGACACTAGATACCTTTGGCTAATACCTAACTTTTCAATAGTTAAAGTAAAAAAAGATGAATCCATCTTGTCATGCCTTTGGTTGGAAAGTTTTGTTTGCCTAGTTTGTACTAAGTTGGAGAAGGGGTGTTGTTGTTGGTTTTTTTTCCTATTTAGACTGACTATTTTGGCTTGAAGTTTCAGCATCGCATAGGCATCTGGTTAAAATTCCTACTGCACTATACCTGCCATGCTGTCAGAGATACGTTAGTTTGCTCCGTCTAGAAAGCTGATAGGGAGTCCAGACTTCTAGTCGCTTCTGTAATAGCATTAGATCTCTGATGTGGAATGATGAATATTACTATCAGGTTACTGGGCAATCAATACAAGTGTAGGCAAGATTTACAGCAGAATAGATAAGGGTAAAGGGAGAGTCATTATAGCGTAGTTTCTGATGATTAAATAATGCCTTAACCCCGAAGAAAGCAATTTTTTTTCTCTCCATAAGAAACCAACAGGAACATTTGAATTGTTCCTATTCAGATAAAGGTATCTGAAGCCAGCCAATACCAGTTCTGCATGTTTCCACCTCCTGAGTAAACTATTATCATACAATAAATATTCAGATTTTTATATGCATGTGACTCAGTTCTTTATGAATCCTATTTATAGTCTGTAAAAAGTAAAGAATACAGAAATAAAAGTGACAGTTTGTATAAAATCTATATGTTTTAGGAATACATTAAAAAAATTAAAAGTATAGGTAATATTCCATACCTGAGTAGTGGTTGCTTTGGATAAGAAGGCTGGTCACTGTTTTGGCATGGCTGAGGTTTTTTTGTGACTTGTTTATAAATATTCCTGGCAGTTACTCCAATCCATAGCATAGTAGAGAGTGTAGAATAATGTAGTACTATGCCAACCTAAAAAAAGAGTAGACAATTAAACAAGTCAGTAAATGGATCAGTGAAATAAGAGTTTTAGAAGAATCTTACTGCATAAGTGTACAAGCATCTTTTTTTAACTGAATTTGTAAGTGCATCCATTTTTTCTTTCTCTCTGTTTTTTTCTAACCAGGGAAAACACTTTTAAGAAGCAGATGGCATCTGTTATTTAATCTATTATAGATAATATCTGTGATACCAGATGGTATGTTATGAAACCAAGATTGTAAAGACATTTGTTTTCTAAGAACCTGATTAATGAAAACTTTTTACACCTGGATTTAAAGCGATGTGAAGCTTAGTTTGTGTTGCAAGCTTTGTTAGATTATCATGACAATGCAATGTAAAAATTAATAAGGGGTCAGCATTTTTGCTTGCTATTATTTCCTTTCATTTTTCAGGAATATCCTGCTGTAGTTTCCTCTCAGCTGCATATAGCCAAGATTGACTCCTTATAATGGGATTGGTGCTATTTGCCTGAAACTAGATTATTTGCAGATGTATTTTAAGGAACTTACACACTCGGCCATACAATTTTTGAAATTAAATGACAGATCTTGGCATCCTCCCTTAAAAGGAAATACAAACTCTCAATAGTGTTATTACAATTTTATCTTCAAGAAACTGGTATGTTTATCATTGAAAGTAAAATAAAGTACAAACACCTCTAAAATACTAACATCTTTATTATGTTAGTAATTGTAATTCATTATTGTGTAAGCAGTAATTGGAATTTTATCCAATCTCCAGTGCTTTGTTACATCAGCTAAGTCTCCCTCTGATTATATAAAATGAGGTTACCTTTGAAGCAATAACCTGACATTTTGCAGTGACAAGTAAAATATCGCTATAATTGGAAAGCACATAAATGTTTAAGGAATACAGAGATTTGCTGAATAAAGCTAACACAAATCTATTATAATGATTTATTTGAACCAGTGTTCATTTTTGCTTAACTTAAAACAAAATAATTGATGGGTAAATTAAAAAAAATCCATGAATTTTGTTTATATTTAGTAATATAGCACAAAACTTGAAGATAGCAGCAAATATCACCAACAGAAAACCCTTTGTAATTTTCTCTGGGACTTGTCTTACACATTAGACAAGGGACTATAAAGTCTTCATAGTTGTTGTCGCTTGAGGTAAAATAAGCAGAAATAAGAGAATGAGACAACTTTGTACCATCAGCTGACAGACATTGCCACTTCAGTGGCTAGTGCTATCTGGACTTAGTTCATATGCAGCTTGCAGCATTTCTGTAGGGATGCAGTGAATATGACTATGAGCTGAGGGCAGTGAAGGAGTAAGGCAGGAGGGAGAAGAGAGGGAGAAAAATGAGACAGGAACCATGAGAAAGAATTGGAAAAATTCTAGAGAATAGGTCCATAATCTCTTTCTCATCTCAGCATAGCACTGCTACTATATATTCTGTAATTATTCTACACAAGTATGTCCAAGCGTCCATAAGAATATCAACAGCAGGGATTAATTCCATGTGAGAAGGCATCCACACGTGAAATTTTGACAGCATATACGGCCATATATATACCAAAATGATCAGCCACTTAAGTGAATGAAGTTCCTAAAAATAGTACAATAAAACACTTTTATTGAACTTTCAAGGTGGTAACTGAACTGAACTGAAAACATCATTGCTATGCGACCCCTTAGTCACATTACTTTTCTTCACAGTGTACTCATATTTCAAGAACTTAGTTCCTTCTGATACGTGGACAAATCAAATAAACATGGTCAAGAGACAGAAACATTATCATCTTCTGTACTAACTCTAACAATACACCTCTTTCTCTCTCTCAAAAAAAAAATTCCATTTGCACTCCTTGCTTAAAAGAAAAGAAGATATATCCTGATGACACAGGACCTCCTCATGACTTGAAAGATTTGAAGGACAATGGTGACAATCTGGAGATAAAACAAGTACGACATAACAAAAATATGGAATTTGGAAGGGTGCACTGAGCTGTTACACTAAATTCCAAAGGAAAAGGTACCCTTTTCTCTGTGTGGTGATGATTTTGTTTCTCACTTCCCATCACAAAATATGCTTTCTGGACTGGGATTTTTTCTCTTATTCATCTACTAACAATAATTTGTAAAGAAATGCTTGTCACACCTCATCTTGAAAAATCAGTGTTTCAAAGTCGTGGGCTTTGCTCTCTGCCTCTTTCTTTCCCATATCTCCACACTGACATCAGTTATGCCACGGAGATGCATTTTCCTCACTTTCACACTTAGGGGCTGTGGATGCTTGCTCTTTTGTCCTCTTCAGTGAGATCACCTCTTTCTAGCTCTCTTAAGCTAGGAAGACATCTGAGCCCTGTGCTAGAAATACACAAGATACCAGCTCATGACATGGAAGGGGAAGACCAAGGCTCAGCAGAAAGGGGAAGAGGAGAGAGAGAGTTTTGTTCAGTAAACTCTCACTTAACTCTTAGCAAATGGAAACCTTAGGTTTATATACTGAAGGTCCAGGGTACAAATTTATCTATATATATCTTGTTACAGGATTTGTGCCTCTGTAAGGCTCAAGAGGACAATAAATAGGTACAAATTAAATACACAAGTGTTCACAAAACTATTTTCACTATAAGTAGAACTTTTGTATTTCACATAAAATTGTGTGGGAAGGGTGAAGTTTTCCACACAGAAAAAAGGATTATGATTTAATATATTAAAGTGATGACCCTTATTCATAAGACGGTTTTCCACTGACAAGCCAAATGATACAGAAAGAATTGTCAGGACATATGCACTGAAGACACATTGCACTTAAAGCTATTTAATAAATGCAGTTATATGGTGAAAATGTTCTTGTTTCCTTGGACTCATTTTTTCCATGTCTTGTGTTCTTAGAACTCTTATCTTTGGGAATAAGCATCAGCCTACTGGACAGAAGACTACACTTTTCTACAGTAAGAAGATGCTGTCTGTATGCACTCCTTCAATAATTTTCAGTACCTTAGAGGTACTTTAAATTCCACACCGTGCAGTTACCATGGTAATGACCAGAATACACATTCATGCAAAGTATTTTGGCACAAAAAGCTCTCTTGATCAGCTTTAACTTGCACAAAAATTTGTTTTCCCCTAGTTGGTTTTTTTTTTAATTGTAGTCATATTTCAGATAAGATTGTCCTTCTTCAGCCCATTTGATTTGGAGAAGGATATGGATATGCACTGACATTCTGCTTAAACTATTAATCCAGCACTGAAATGGATTCTTTTCAGTGACATGAAGGGATTCAGGAATTTCTCTGCAGTCTGTAACACCATTGGATGTGAATATTTCATTATCTTAAAACATTTCACCTTAGAACAACCTTTACAGGTAAAAAAATTAGAGCAAGAATTTGAGACCCACAAATCAGGTATCTGAGATCAGGAAGGACAATCTCCAGCACAGCATGCACATCTAGCCCCACAGTGTTCAAAGTCTTTGGCTGTCATAGGTTGCTGCTAGTGAAGTTTACAGCCACCTAAAGTCTTGCTTGTGCATATGACTTGCTCTGTTCCCATCTCAGCAGAGCTGAGCAATGCAGCACTTTTCTCACCAAAGATCATTCAAGAGCTCTTCAATAGCATTCTTAGCTTGAGACACCCTGACTGGCAAACTTGATCACAGTACATTAATATTGTGTCCATTCTTTCATTAAAAAAATATAGCTAGAGTAGAAACAACTACTCTTTTCCGCCTCTTTCTATAATATTTTTGTATCTACAGATCCTTCGCAAGATGTGGTGCATAGCTCTAGGACCTCTCTAGTTTAACAGGATACAAGTCCAAATTTCAAACTTCCAAAGGTAGTATTCTAACTTCCAGGCTATTGCCTACTATGGAACAGGCTTCACCTTTCCTGCTGGAGGTTTACTGCAGATAGGAATTACTGAAGATATACTACAGAAAGGAATTTACAAGCAGTTTCACATATGACACTCATCAGGGAGGAGGAAGATCTGAGTCATGACAAATTTTACACAGAAGCTTTTATTTGATAAACCATCAGGTTCCTGGAGATGTGACTGAAGTGATCATGCCATTAATATAAAAAATCATTATTCTGTCTCACGCCCTAACTTTTCTGTCTTCCGAATCTTGTGCCCCTAAGCCTATTCTTCATGTTCCAACAGGCTGAACAGACAATTTCATCCCCAAGCATCCATAGCCTCATGGCTATCAGGCTCCCCTGGAAAGCAGAGGCCATGAGATTGAAATCCCACATATGGGGAGTGATCCAGCTGCAGTTGCATCTCCTTCCACCTCATTTCTTATGTGGCAGGAATAAGCCTCCTTCTGCCCTTTGAAGGAAAGTAATCTGAGACCTTAACTCTGGGAGATGGAAGGGGCTGAGTACATCACCTGCTAGCTGGCTCAAGCACCTTTCTGGCTAGTGTACTGGCTCTGATTAATCCCATTCTGCTGTTCCTAACACAACCTTCGCTTTGCATGAAAGATTTCACCATAAAGTCAAGACACTGGATTCTACATCAACAGCCAGCATTCAGTTACATCCAGAATCAGATTTGTAGTTAATCTAAACAATCTGTAGATATAAACTCATCTGCAGAGGAAATCTGTGAAGAAGCAATCAACTCTTCCAGATCAGCACTCTAACATCAGTTTTCTTTATAAATCATAAAGACTGCATAGCACATACACAAGTGAGACTGTCTATACAAAATCCTCTCTGAAATAGGCATGTAGGTTCAAAAGGGAGTTTTAGATTTTTAGATTCTACATAAAAATTAATATCTTACCATCTCTGAAAACACATTTTTTTTGTGTAATTACTTTGCCTCCAAAGGGATATGAAGGTTCTTCCAGCTATCTACCACAGAAAATGGGTCCATTTCCATAGCATAAATTCCTGGTGCTTAAAATTAGCCTGGGACACCTCATTTAGAGGGAGAAGGTGATCTAACTGAAGTTATTTTAGAACCATCCTTTTTGTTAATTATGAAGCATAAAAATTAACTCAATCTATTATTTCACTTGGGTAAGGATGTTGCAGTGAAATTTGTGTGAAAGTTTTAAGGATAAGTACAATAAGAAAGGTGGAGGTTCACTAGCTTCGATATCACATTTCAGTGATTAGGACAGAAAATTCTTGTACTTGAAATCTTCCCCCGCACTCAGGAAACAAAAAGTGCAAATTACATTGCTGCAGGGTGAAGTAGTGTTTTGAATTGTAGCAGATGGAAAGATACCTGTGCTACAGCAACACTGATGCTGTTACACATGGAGCATAGCTAATATTTTAGTGCTGCTTCAAGCAGCAATATTTTCACAAATATATTTTTAAAGTCTAATATCAGTTTTTCCCAGAAGTGGGGGGGAGGGGAGGGGGGGGGAGAACAAAACAAAACAAAACAAAAAGCAGAAAGAGACAAAACTTAGACCTGAAGGAAGGCACAAGTCCAAAAGAGCTTGTGTCCAAAACTCCTTTCATTAGGCTGAGTGATTTAAAGAATTGCTATATTCCATTTGCAGGAGAAAAGGAGTGCTCTTCACCCCACCACTGCTTATGCAAGCTATGGGAAATGTTCAAACACATGAGCTTCGCAGGAAGCCATTAGTAGGTCTGACCTCCCTATCTCCTAGCTTTGGCACTCTGAAGGTTAATTCACAGAGTAATCCTCTCAGAGTTATCACAGGAAGAGACAGCCTGGGAATCACAGAATTTTGAAAAACGTTGCTGTCAACAGGCAAAAAGGGTCTGTAGTGGGGTACAATGTTCTGTGAGTGAACATTTGTTCAGCCTGTGTTACCAGCTATAGGAGTCTTGTCTTAGATTGCTTGAACTGTTGCATCCATTAGCCCTACCTAATTACATCAGACAATTTCTACCAGGAGCCAGAGGATGGTGTGTGTCTTGTGTGTCCTGTATCTTTCCTATATTTTAACTGTGATGATATTGCCTGTTTATGTAGCATGGTGTCAAGTAAATAAATAACTTTACAAAACTCTTTAGAAGGCATATGTGAATGGATCCATTCAGTTTCTCTAAGTGTGCATGTTTTTCAGCAGCTCAGGATCTGGCTCTATATACCACGGCAAGAAAAAGCTCTCACTGATAATGCATTTTATGAAGATATCCCTGTAGTTTATATACTACTCATAACAGATTATTAATAACTCATTTATCTCAATCAATTTTTCATTATCATTGCTAATACTGCATTGTAACCATGCAATCTGCAAAGTAAATAACCAGGCAATGATTATAACAACAGATGGTCATTTGTGATCATGTAATTACATGGCCATGGCTGCCCTACAAACTAATCCGCTACCCTCACTTGCAAACTGCTGAAAAAGACAATGGTAAGTGATATTTCAATTTGCTAGAACTCACATGTTAATTATAACACAATGCACTAGATATTGTGAGATATTTGTCTCAGAATAATCTAGTGGACACCTGTGTCATTTAAATGAATACCATGTAATACACATAGGTAGACTTCGCACATAGAATGTTATGGGTGCTTACAGATCTACATGTGTTGTTTATTGATGGTCATGCACAAGTGTACACAAAAGGCTTCCAAAACATCTCACTGAAAATTAGAGTTATAACCCTTACATTAGTTATGCAAGTTTTGCAGTGACTCTGCTGTTAGCTGGTGACTTGCTGTTTACACCCATTCAAGCCAATCAAAAGAACCAGACTAGTGACAGGCAAAATATCTGGGAGAACGCTAGCTTAATAAAATGCTTTATTACAGGTAAATACCAACAACATTCATATGACCCGGACCACTTCTACAAAATCTGAGACAAAGAAATATTTAAGACAAACAAATTGCAACAAACCCTCATCGGGCATTACAGAAGATGACTGAAATAACTACGCACTGTACAGACTCAGCCTCTATACTCAGAGCAGCTAAAGCCATGCACTCTCTGTGCATCTCATGGCACTATATCCCCGGAAAGGATGAAGCAGGAGATGTGAAACAGTCCAGCAGTGCAAACAGGGGTTCATAAATTGCAAGTGTACTGGTCTGCTTTGTCTCCTTAGCTTGAGTTATAATTAAAAGACATAATCTTACTATAAGTTTACATTAAGCTGCCCAAGCATATATTTTAGGGATCACCCAGTGAAGCCAGGGTCATTCTCAGGCAAATGGTATATATATTTCAAAAGAGCAGCGGTAACTTTAGTTCCACACATTTGATCCAAAGATCAGAAAGGACATTAGAAATATTTGGGAATCATAGTTTTCAACTATCCTGTAAAACAGAGAAATATTATGATTTTCAGAGAATTTTTAAAAAATAAGGAAATCTGAGCTGCAGAGATGTTAATGCATTGGTCAGCCCCTCACAGAAACTCAGGTGACAATCAAACATTGAACACTCCCAGTGCTGGCCTTGAGAAGACATGTTTATAATGATGACTTATTTTTAAGAACTTAAGATCCAGGAACAATATATGAAAAGAAAGAGAACTATCAATATTATGTTTAAAAATACAGTTTCAGGTTTTCATTCTATTAGTAAGAATTACTAAGGCAAATACTTACAGCTTGACATATAATTGGATATTTAATGCGATTGATTCCACCAGCAAAAACAGCAAATGTAAGAGCAGTATGGAAACAGAAGTTGAGAAGCATGTGCCATCCTTTTCTACTTATTCGGATTGTGCTGTTGAAAAATCACATTTTAAAATTTAAAATCAACATATCTGTTATGAAAATTACACTTTGGAAAAAATGCTTAATATGATCGAATTAAATTCTCTGATTCTTGAATACCTACTTAGCAATCTAGTTACAGGATAGAGGCTGATTTATAAAGCATTGAAGTCAATGGTAAAAAGGTAAAACCAATGGTAAAAATTTTAAAGAGTCTACTGACAAGGGTGTACTGACTTCAAGTTTCCTCCATCAAAACAAGCATTTAAAGTGGCTTATTGCATAGTTTCAGATAGGCAGAACTTTAACAAGACATCTCTAAAGGATTAAATGGAAGCTGAAGATCCGAAGTCATTGCATTAAGTTCACTTAATTAATATTTAGCAGCTTCTACAGTACAATACATTCCTACTCTTTTAAATTGCTAATGGTCTTTAACAGAAGTATGTAGTTAAAATGGCATTTATATAAATCTTTCATATAAAGGAAAACACAAGTTTTCTAAACCCAAGAAGATTTCAAAGTCAAAGAAAGTTTCTTTTATCCAATGATAGTTACCAAGTCTTTCAACCAAACTTGGTCTTAGAAGCCAATACTTCCAGTGTAGCTGTCCAACATGCTGCTCTCTGACTGGAATTTGCCAGACAGCAATTTGATAGTGCTTGTGGTTTTAGACTGAATTATCAAGTTAAAAATCTTAGGAACTGTGTGTAGACCATTTAGACGTATGTCTCAGGAAAGATACAGCTTGAGAACGGCTTGAGAAAGGTTGACATTTTTTTTATTTCTCTGGTGTAAAACACATTGCTGATATTACTATCCAACAGTAATTTGGATAATTTTAATTTATAAATTGAAGTACCTCAGCATAATGCTGACCATTTAACACAAGGGTTTAAAATTGAATTCTTACCTGTGATGGACAATGTAGGTGATAATGGAAGCAAACAGGCACAACAACATAACTGCAGTACATGCATATACCACAGGGTGCAGAAACTCCCCTGGGTACTGGGGGAAAGACAGCACTGTCTTAAAATCCTATGGAGAAAGCAAAATTATTTAACATTTTCAGGCATGTGTGAAACACTGAGACTTCATTTCAATAGGTCCTGTCATTTCTAACTGTTCCCTTTCAAGAGCAGGAAAATAAGATGATGAACTTTTCATGTAGAAATAGTTCATGAATTTACAGTAACATCAGACTGCTCTTTCCTCATCTGCATACACTATGCAAGACAAATTAACTTTTTAGTACAAGTAGACATATCCTAATTAAAAAAGAAGGTCTGAAAAAATACACAGAATATTACATCTTCCAGGCATTAGCAATATCTGTTCCTTCTGAAAACATGAACTTTATGTGTGTATTTTACTAGGATATTAAGTAAAAAATATCAAATTACCATAAAGGTCTCTAAATGGCACATACACGGCTACAGAAGAACCACTCAAAGAAACAAAAGCCATAAGAATACACACAAAATATCGACTGACTCATTCCTATATTAAAATATAATTCCCAGTTGATACACCTTCTCTGACCCAGTGACCTTCATACTTAGTTGCAAATACTCTAGTACCTACATCAATTCAAAAGCAGCTTGACAGCTATATTAAAAGCAGAGTAAAGGTCCATGCATTCCTTTTGGTCCCACTAGTGTGTACTGACACAATTCTTCATGAAAAAGAATATATGCAGTTATTAATTCAGGGGAAACGTACTGTTCCGTTTATCTCCCAGAAAGGTCCTTACAAGCAACAGATGCCCTACTAGTCATTATTTTAGTTCACACTAGCTTTAAAGTGCCTAAGATTGATTGTACCAGTTTCTCAGATGCATATTAATGTCAGTTCTAAAACAGAGCGGCTTACAACTTATATACAAGACCATCAAAATGAACAAATAATGTATGAACAAGATGGCAAATATATGTCATCACATCCCATTTATCTTCAAGTACTTAGCTTGCATGTGTATCTCAGTTAAATCTTCTCAGTCACCACTTGTCCCACACATAAGTCCTCTCTCAGCCCTGCTGAGTTCACCAAGACTCAAAGTCAGAGGTGGAGTCACTTGTCACAGAGGTACTCTTACGCTGTCTCCTAACATTTCTTGCTACTCTTCTCTCAACAAGAAGTGGAATAGAAACGGAAAACAACTCTGTCTTTTGATGTGGTAGCTTTTTAATGTGACAGATCAATGTTCTTGAGGCCTTCTCTTTATTTTTGTCGGGTTTTGTGTGTGTGTGTGTGATTGAATATACATTCAGGATACACTGAATTTACAAATTTCAAATAACTCTTTAAAAGTCTGTTGGCTCAGAACTGCCGCTGAATCTCTACTCAAACACACTTTTTACCATCTTTTCTCCCATGTTTTTTGGTTGGGTTTTTTTTTTTTTCTGCATCATCTCCCCATTAATTCTTTTATGTGAATTTCTTGAGGTAGACTATCATTTACCAGAAATGTTCAGTACAATTTTGGCACATTACTACTCTAGTAATATGAAAATACTAGACAATTTAAATAGAAATACTCTGATGAAAATGATAAAATATTTACTTGTAGCTCTTACTGATATAAACATATTTTGGTATACCAATAATTTGTCAGAATTTTATGTATACACTTGCTTCAGCTCTGTGAATTAAGAAAACTGTTACTGTAACTAATATAGTAGTAACAGCACAGCTATTTAAAGAAATAAATATCTTGGTGTGCTGGTTTCACTGGGTTAGAATCAAAGAATCAATTTTCTGTTCAGAAAAGCTGCATTTTTGAGAAGACTGCAGCACTCAATTTGTTGAGAAGAAAGTTGATAAGACACTTTGTTTTACTTCGTTGCCAGCCATGGTATGTGAGTTTCCATAGTGATCAAGGTCTTCAGCAGATGAGAGTTAGGCAGGTGCTAAGGCTAAAAGGAGCGAAAGTCAGGGCAGCTGACCCAAGCTGGCCAACAGAAGTATTCCATGCCATAAATGTCATGCTCACTATAAATTGGAAAGTTTGCTAGGGACGACCTTCTTCCATGGTCACCACCCCCAGAGGGTCTCATCTGTCATTCTGCTCCCAAGGCCTACTGTCCTGCTTGCTGTGACCGTCATACTTTTGCTGGAGCTGTGGTGCTCACAGTGTTCAACACCTAGCATGTACTGTTGGGATTGTGCAGCTCACAACCACTGGGCTGAGTATAACTTTGTGTACTTTATATTAGTGTTAATATTAGGTTTTTATTGTTTTATTAAATCTGTTTCCATTTCAACCCATGGGTCGTCTTTCCTTTTCCTGATTCGCCTTCTCAGGTGGGAAGGGGTTACTGAGTGTTAGAACAGCTGGCTATTGTTTAGCCCCTGCATACAGGCTAAATGGAGGCACTCGAATACTTCTGAAAAAACTACTCTGAAAAGTTAACAAAGTTGTGAAAAAGGCCACACAGTGAAACTACGCATTTATGTAGCAACAAATGAAAGCAATTTTACTTGAGGTGGCATCATTCAGTGTACTAAGAACTAGCTTTTAATAGTGTAAATGCAGGGATCAACCAATCACTATGTTTGAACATGAGTATAAAAGCAAATGCCATATGTCCTATAGGAATACATCCATTTTGCCTGCAGAAGAATCAAGAACAATCAGCATCTTAAAGCTAACTCCATTTTAAAATATTAAAATCTTATTATTATCTGTTTTGTAATCTTGTACAGTAAATAACTGGCAAAAATTCGGACTATCATAATGCAATATTGCCAATGCAGAATATCCTTTTTAAGAGTTTTGTATATTGAAAATTGATTTCATTATAGATATATAAAAATTTTATCTTCTCTGCTTTTTGATGATAATTAAACCTTATTGATCTGTCAACCTCCCCTGAGTAATCCTCTCAGGAAGACAGCATGCAGAAAATAAAGTTATTTTTTTCATGCTGTACACAAGGCAGCGTAATTGGATGTTACACTTTAAAAAGGTAGGTCTGATTTTTTTTCTAGAAGGGATTCAGATAACAGTAATATTGAAAAATGGCAGGAATATCTACAGGAAAATGAATACACACAAGACTTTGACCGTTACAAACTGCTGTCTATAACTACAAGGCCGGTAAAATGTCTCATGAGAAACTGTCATTCATTTACCCTATAAGAAGGTGGGAAAACAGCTTTCAGCTGTAAATGCCACAATAGTACATAAGGCACAATAGAAATTAGTGATGAAAATCAGCTTATAAAAAGCCTTTTCTGTCACTATTTTATCCAACAATCAGGATTATAAAAACATCAGAGTGCAAATGGGACTGTTTGACTTTTACTCGTAACTTCATTCCAAAAATCAACTGAAACAGACACATCTATACTGATCAGTTAAAACTTGATACGAAAGTATAAAGAGGTATAGACAAATACATACCAAAGGCAGCCCTGAGACATCTAAATAGCAGATGCTGAGAAAGCTGAGGGGAAGATACAGTGAACTAATACTAAATATCTGGTACTTTCACAAAATTGCAGCTGCTAAAAACAATCTAGTTTGTGTTGTAAATTTTTGTAATCCATCTACTTATATTGGCAAATTAATAATTTATTTTTAATATATTGCTTGTAATAGTATGACTTTAGGAAGTACAGTCTAACTGATTTCTGCGTTTGCAGCAGGACACCTGAAACTGTGTTCCCCAGGGAACTGGTATCCAAGCGCCACAGAAACACAAGCACATTTGAACGATCAGTTATGGTAAGATTTGGATTCCTATTTGTATTTAGATTCCTCCTACTTAAACAAAACAAAACTTAAAAATTAAGTGCCAAATACTAGGATGTTTAAGAGCACCAGAATATGGAAATTATATGTAGAGTTGGGTCTCTATGGAGAACTGGAAACATTGCAATGCACATTGAGTGGAGCAGTCGATGTGCTGGAGGGCAGGACTGTCATTTGGCAAGATCTCTACAGGCTGGAGGAATGGGCTTACAGGAACCTCATGAAGTTCAATGAGAAGACATAAAAAGTTCCCTGTCTCTGAGGCAGAGTAGCCTTGACAGCAGTACAAGCTGGGGGAAAACTCACTGGAAAGAAGCTTTGCAGAAAAGGATCAGCAGGTCCTGGTGGACAATAAACTGAAAGCAAGCCAGTGGTGAGCCCTTATGACACATAAGATAAACTGCATATTGAGCCATATTAGCAAGAGTGCAGGCAGCAAGCTGAGGGAAGTGATTATTCCTTCCTATTCACCTGTTGTGAGACCAAATCTTGATTAGTTTGGGGCACTTCAGTACAAGAAAGACATTGACAAATTGGAAGGAGTTCAGTAGAAGCCACCAAGTCAATAAGATGGCTAGAGATTTAGATTCTATGTCTTTAACTTACATTTCCCATCTCCCCAGAGCTGACGCATTTTACTAAGCTCCTCTATAGTCTGGATCCCTTCCCTGGTTGAAGCTGCACCACCAAGAACAACAAGATCCATTAAGCCAACAGAATGCAAGAGCAAAAAGAAAGAGCGAACTTGATTTGTTGTAAAGTCAGTGCATTTTGAAGACAAGCCTGGATTTTTGTCCCCAGTAGCAAGTCAGTTTATGCATTTTACAGAGCAAATAACACGTTATTAAGTGTTATTTAATAAAAGCTAGATGTAATCCAAGGAGAAAGACATAAAAGACAGATCTTGCTTTTACAAGTACTCTAACTCGAAGTCTTTATGCAAAAGATTGGCACATTCAGGAATACTCTGGAAAAAGTAACCTTTTCCGGGAAGCTAGACTCAATACTGTCCATATGGGCTAAGCATTCTCTGTGGGTGAGCAGCACATGCCAGCTGAGGACTTAGGTGAAGAGTATGTGCCTCTTTGCCAGGCCTCTGAATGACAGCAGAGCTTAGAAGTCTAGCTCTTCACACTGAGAAGCATCTATGCATATGCAGAGGAACTAAACTCCAGGGAATTTTGCAGTTCCCACTACACTAAATGTTAATTTTGCAGACAGCAGGTAAACTTTCTGGTTCACTTTCATAGTTTTTGGCAATTAAACTCAGCTAAGGTCTATTCTGTAGGTGTAAAAGTAGTTGTTCAAACACACAAAAAAATTTAAAAGTTCATTCTTAAAGCTCTCTTTATAAGCAGCCTGATTTTTCAAAGTACTGAGCCATGTTTCCACAGCCTGTTATGAGAAAACCCTGTGTTCTCTACAGGCAAAGTGTCAAATACTGTAATTATGTCAACCTTCTAAATGACATCTCTGTAATACTTCCCTGACTCATTAATTAATTTCTCAAAAGGATTAGACAGGTTGTTTAATTTGGAGAAGACCTGAAACATGGAAGTTTAGAAGACTTTTCAGAATTGAACTTCATGCACAGACCTAAGAAATTCTGCATTTGTTTCTATTCACACTGAAAATATTGAAAACATAGCTATTGTGGTACTGTGATCTTACCAATTTGTAAAGACTTAAAAGATTTGGGGAATGCTTGTAAAACAACAGGAGAAAAATCCTGTTAACTCTTAGCATTATCTGTTCCTAGTATCTTGCCTCTCCTCAATTTCTCATTCCCACAGTTTTCCAAGGTTTGCTTCCAGAATAGTTTCAAATTTGCTCTGTTTTTGTGAGCTCAGTCTCCTCAGCCCTAATTATCTCAAGTAGCCATCCACTGAATGTATGCTACTTTTGCAAACACTGACTCCTTACACTTGCAAAAAAAACCCCAAAAATACCCCAACAAAAAATGCACCTATGTTGTTCAGAATAATGAGACAGATTGTGACAAAATAGGAAAGGAGTTGTTTATGATTTTATGTTTATTTAACCTATCTTCAGGATTACAATTTAAAATGCTAAAAATATTTATTACTCCATTTTATGTTAATTGAGAAGTAGCATACTTAGATTCAAGAATTTTACTAGTGTTTATTTGGCAGATTTGAGGAAATTACTATTGACAAAGCAGTCTGAGGGGGAAAAGGAAATGCTGTTTACAATTACAGTAATATCCATCACTACTGAATTGCCATTCTGTTCTAAGAAAAATGAAAGGAAGAACAAAGGACAACGTATGTCAAAACACATTCAGCAAATTTTGAAATTCAATGTTGCTGTTGATTATTTTTGTTTACTCCAGAAGTGTTTTTACTCCAATATACTATGGCTTCAGGGCACTAGATTGGTCATAACATACACAAACAGTCTTGAAAAATTAAAATATTGATATACAGCTCAGTTCACAAAAAAGCATAAATACATAGTATTTATAGAACAAATACTTATAATAAGATATACCAAAGGCTCATATATAAGTTCATAATTTTACTCTATAATAGAAAATCATATTGCAGAGGTTCATGGTTCAAGACCCTAGAGGGTTTTGGCCACCTCCAAAAGAAGCTAGAATGTGAATAACTCTCTACCTCCTACAGGTAACAGAAGAAAAGACAAAACAGGAGACTAGTCTAAACACACAGTATATGAAGGGAAAAGCAGGAATATAACTCGGGAGTTTATTTCACAGTATTTTACTCTCACCCCTAGGACATAGCATTCAAAGCTGATCAGAAAAAGATAATGCTGTGTTATGTCTGACATTACTATTTTACTTCCATTCACTGGCCCAACCCAGAAGAGAGTGAAAGTATGAGCGCAGTGTGAGGGAAGGAGCTTGTACCTCCTTTCTAACTCAACCTCCAAACTGTACTCTGTCTCTCTCACTGACATCACTGGAACAACTGTCAGAGAGAAACGAAATGGCTCTACATGAATCCTCTCACTTGAAGTATGCTCATACTTATTAATTCTCAATAGTAGCTGATAAATCCTTGATTATTGCCTTTTTAAAAAAGGACTCTATGAAACCTTTATTTTAACCCTTTTACAGTACATAGGCAAAAACAACTTTTATAAGAGCAGTTCAGGGAACATTATCTTACTATTTAAAAAGATGACAAATCAGAATTTGTGCTGTACTAGCTATAAAATGGACAGTTGGATTAACTGAGCCTTCTATTTCATCTTGTTGCATAGCCGGATATACGTTATTCTGATGGTAATGCAAACCTTCATCACTGTTGCTTTATTGCAGCTCTTCCGTTTACAGATGCTACTGTAGTTTTCTGCTATTACCCCAAAACATAATAATCAATTATGAATTTTTATGGTTTAATAGATTAGAGAATTATAGATTAACAGCATGTATCATGGTATTTTAGCTAATTTAGTTGGCTACATATCGTATCTTAGCTACTTTGAATTCGCTATCAGTTTGTTACTATTTTAAAATATAGTAGGCATTCAGGTGTGAATTTAGACAATATACATAAGCAATTTATATTATTCACATTATAAATTAATAGCTCAGCAGAACAATGAAATATTTTTAATTTCTAGTACGAGAATTGAACTGCCCAGAAAAGTGTAGTCTCTACCAAATAAAACAATCATTGACTTTATGCCACAAAACATGGATAAATAAATAACACTTGAATGAAAATGAATGCACATAATGAAGATACAAAAGTTTTCCAACGGCTGTTTAGCCAGACAGCTGTTGGAAGAAATATTTGTGTGTCTGTGTGTGTGTGTGTGTATATATATATATATATGTATAAAATAACTTAAGGTCAGGCATCTTTTTTTCTCAAAAGTGACTGTAAAACATAAGCTAAGGAACATACCACATTGTTTGCTACCATATCAATTACAAAGCAAGAGTGAGTCTAAGATTCTATTTTCTTTTCTTGCACAGATAAAAATGGAAGACGCACACAGGAAAAAAAGCAAAGTTGAAGTACTATAACAAAACAAACACAAAACCTAAAACAGAATTACATACGAGATGCAAAAGCTGCAGGAAAAGGTGCCTCAGTTGCCTTTACGGTTGTAGAAAAAACAATCTGCTATATCTTATCAGCAATAAAAGTGCATTCGTCTTTACAAACCAAAAATTAATTGAAGTCCTTATGTCAGTATACAATTTTCGCAAACAAAATGAAATAATGAAATTGGTTGTTTGCAAGCAATTAGTTAACATTTAATAACTACCCAAAGTTTAAGAAGAACAGGCTGAACCCAGGCAGCTGAAGGAGAAGGAAGCCATTTTGGGTGTGGCACCTGCAAAGTCAACAGGTGCTTTCTTTAATTAATTTAGAAAAACATTCTCAAAGCAAAATTATGTTTCACATTCAGGGAAACAAGAGGCTGGGGGAGAAAGGGAACGCACAGAAGCTGTAGAAAATTAAGTTTGTTCAATGTCATCAAATCTTAGGAACAGCTCTTGAATTCTGAACAATTCCGGAACAGGTGAAAAAATGTTCAAGCAACTCTGAGGGAAATCAGTTCTTAAAAAGTGGACGATAATATCCGCATTTAACTTGTGGATGCCACAGCCTTGTGCTATGATTGGCTGCCATCTGGGCTCCATCTGACAGCAGCAGATTGGTATTCTCTGCACACGTCCTCGCAATTCCCGTTGCCTATGTTTGCTGTCCCTTACACATACACATAATACATTATTTACTCAACTATAAACATTTCTGCAACGTACACAAGCAGCATCTACAGTGCAATCATGCATCAGCATTCAGGATCAATCTGGTATTAATAGTACACATATGGCTAATCTTTTTACAACTGGTTTATAATAATTATTCTGAATGGTCTAAACATTTTCTCACCTATATATGTTAGAAACCTCTCATTTTTGTTTGCTTTCCTTTATTCCCTGAATAACAACAGATTATTATTGCAGGAAGGATATTTTTGTTTTCATGTAGGTAACTTTCTGTTAAGCAGGATAGTTAAATAACTGCAATGGGAACTGTAAGTGTGACTGAGAACAGACCAAAGCAAGCTGATGTGTTAGCACTGCACAGAAATATTTTTCTTTATGAACAGCAATTTCTTAAGAAAGCTATTAGCATTGGTACACAAACTAAAACTCTTACAGGATCAAGAAGGACACACTGTCCTTACTTAAAAGAGCAGAAGATGTTATTCCTCTCCATTTATTAAATGATTCAACATTGCGGTATGCCTGCAACTAATTAGTATGATCAACACAGTGCAGGGCAGGAACAAAAGCAGACCAGCCTGTGAGATGTGCTGATGTAAAAGCACACAGGAGCATACATTTTTAAACCCTGTCCTATAATTTATAACTATTACATACTAATCATTCCTTGATGGAACTTTCATTTGTAAGACTGAATTTAATGTAATTTCTGATTAGGCCTTTCCCTGGATATTAAAACTGACCATCAGGTTTATTCACTTACTAGCAGTTAAATAACTTACTTTCTTTAAGACTATCTTATACCAAACACTACAGAAAAGAGAAGGTCAGTTACTGACAGGTAAGAATGATACAGATCCATGTAAAAAGAACACATATGTATGGCAACAGAGAGAGAGAGAGAGGTATATTTGCTAAGTCATATACTTACCATTAGCACTGCAAAGTTACTGAAGTGTGTACTCTGAATGGTGGTAATATTGCCTGCAGAACTAATTATGTAGCACCCTTCTCCCCACCAGCCTCCATGTCCATCTAGAAGGTCAAAATCCCAGAAGGCTGCAATGGGGTCTATACCCCGTGCAAAGTGCCTCAACCCTATAGTAAGAGGGCTGGTGAGGTTTCCAAAACTGCACCCATCTGCAAAAGCAACAAACTGAATCAGAGAGACGGAGTGGAAAATCCACTATTGATGAATGCTGTGTAAAGAGATCTGATACACTAAACTATGGGGAAAAAAGCCATAGACATATACTCTTAATGGTAAAAATCAAAGGTAGTGCTCACATTCAGAAAAGTTTGCAATAGTATAAATAAATCTGAATGTTTCAGGTCCATAATGTGTTCAAATGATCTAATCATCCTTCACAAAGCAGATTTTTTTTTGTTTGTTTCAGATTCTTCAGTTACACTATTGCCCATATAACTGCAGAAACAGCTCAGTTTCATGGTATGATTAATAGCTGAGACCATTCTGCACTTTGAAAGTCACATTTAAAGATTAAAAATGTTAATAGAAATGAGAGCACTATTCAGTATCAAATAAAATTAGTAAAATTGCCTGGGTGAATAATTAATCAAAATAATGACTCACTAGCACATACAATATATCACATTCAGACAAAAGCCTTTAACAACACCTGTTTTAAGTCCATTGATCAGAAAGTATACTGGTGAGTATCGATACATGCAACAGGGCACTACACCCACTCCAAAAACCTTATTTTTATCAGTGTCTAGGACGTTAACAATGCAATTTTCATTATAAAGAGTAAAACAAGGTTCCCTCCTAAAGCACTGCGCTTTAAGAAACAAGCATTTGTAACAACACTGTCAACAAACAGTAGTACAAAATTTGCATTCTAGTCATACAGCAAGTGCCTTTCTTTATTTGCAGGATAATTTTAATAAAATCATGCACATAGGAATAACTGCAAACATTTGTACTAAAGAAAGACTGTTTCCAGCCTCTCAGCACACTGTATACTCTACTCCTTTATTCTCTACACAATCAAGTATACCGTAGCTTTTAGATTAAAGGAAATAATGCATAACAACTCCTCACCTATTTTAGCGAAAACAGCTGGCGTGGCAACCGTCCTACGTTTCCCATCATCTGCAAGATTTGATGAGTTTCCTGTGCTAGGAAAGAGTTTTCCATTCCGAAAGACAATAAACTGTAGCTTGCAAGTGGAGTTATCAACAGATTGCCAGGCTGAAGACTGAGAGAAGACAGACTGTGGCAAATGAACTGAAGCTACTGCTACAGCATTCTGTACAATGAGAAAAAAAGAGAAACATTTAAAATGCAAATCACAACAGGGTTCCTTTCATGATGTTTTAAACTCCTGTACAAGAAATGTATGCTGCCTTCCTTTTCCAACAGACTGGAAGCAACCAAAGAAGCACGAGCTGTAACCATGGGAATAGGATTGGTACAGTGCATATTAAAAGGGAAAACGTTTTGATTGAACGTGAGAGTCTATATGGTCAAGCTCCCTGCTGCAGAGGTGAGAATGGTTCTTACCGTGCCTGCTAGAGGGTCCATCAACACTGCAGATCTGATTTAAAGAGACAACCTCTACCAGGTTTTCTCCTTCACTTAAAACAGAATCAGACAACTTACATTAAAACATTTCTCCGAAAGGGTACTTAAAGAGTATAAAAATAATTTTATTAATACAAAAAAATTATATCAGCAGAGAACTGCAAGTGCAGTAAACAACACATTTTATGAATATATTTTTCTTGCTTTATATAAGGAAAATCAGTTAAGTCTGTGTTTTAGTAATGCAGGACTGAAAAATTATTACGAGCACTAATGTAACAGAAGAAAATAAGACAGCACTAGGAGAAAATGAATGAAGACTGTCAGATGTCTATAATGGCTTTGAGTTGTGAGTGTGTTATACACCCTTTTACAAGCAGATAATTCCCCTAGAGCACAGCTATAAAATACACCAAGCATTATGTTCTGAGGACTTCACTCATCAAGAATTTTTTTCCTGACAAAGTAGCAAACTAATCATTAAAGGCTTAGATAGTTACAAGAAAAAAACAAAAGATAAGCAATGGGAAAATAAACAGGGAGTCTGTCCTGAGCCTTGAAGTGAAAAGTGTATGTATTTAAAAACAAACAAACTACAAAATGTTCTAATTTGCATTTCCCCCAAGGGCAAAGTACAGCTTCTGTGCACATAATTTACATAGATTATCACACAGTTTACTCATAGCACATGTGCGCTACCTCTTTCAGAAGTAAAACAATAATCTTCACAACCATGTAAACAAACATGACATTAATATATGTCCATGTGCTGGAAGAAATATACATAAGAGAAATAAATGGTACAACAGAGATCAATGAACTAAAATAAATGAGAAGCATCTAGTGACCTCATGATAAATACAGGAGAAAAGCATGAGTAGTTTGTGATGTCATTGTGACGCTTAAATAAACAGATAAAGGCTTCCGTACAATTTTCTCTTTATTACCATGTATATTTTGGAAAGATTTTGTGATTTTAACAATAAAAACACCGAAGATTCCTTTTAAAAATAAGTATTCAACCTAGGTGATGCCACTTATCAAAAATACTCAGGAAAAAGAGCAAATAGCAACAGGATAATTCTACATTAGATTTTAAAATTACTGTGAAGGCTTTAATTTGAATTAACTTAGCTAAACATCAAGCACTCTTCCTTAGATTGTTTCCACTGCCTGATCTACTAAAGCTGTCGTAATTGGCTTTATCTCAAGCTTCTGAAATAGACATATTTTAGTCTATGATATCCTGAAGTATCTGTATATGCTGAACCTCTGATGATACCATTTTGGCCATAAAATTGTTATCAATAAGTATGTACATAAATTTTTAGAACTGTCATTTGTCAAACCCCAGATCACTGTTGTGGACTTATCTGGAGATGTACAGAAGTATAAGAGAAATTACAGTGTAACTTAATATTTATATTGGATATTTATTATTATTCTGTGCTGGAAAAAGCAACAAAAATGACATATTAAATTACACTAATTACTTATTATACACAAAAAGAGAAAGCTAGAAGCATCTGAATAAGCTTATGATAATGAAACCAACAGCTAAAGGCACTGGGATAAGTAACAATATGCTATGACTTGACAAAAGCCATCCTACGCAAGCCAGGGAAAACAACAGGTTTATAGCACTTTTTCTAAAAGGGTAAATTGTCTAATTCATTGTGGTTCTCTAATTTATTCTCCATTGGGACTTACTGATGCTAATGGGAAAAAGTAATAGTATAGACAGAGCTTGGCTGTGAGACTGGGGAGGTGCAGAAAAGAGGCTGCACACAGCTGAAGCATTGAGAGCTGGTGTGCAGGTCTGATGACAGGTCGCACAGCTGGGGAAAGACCAAGGTGATGCTCACCCCTCACCTCCTCACTATCACCCTGTCCCTGCCCACATAGAGACCCTTCACTACATAGCAGAAAAGAAAGGAACTTGATCACTGTGCCCCAAGTCTTACCCACAGACTACAGCTTCACCTCACAGGGGCAAAGTCAAACACAGTGAAGAAAACCTGTACAGAGCCTACAAATGGATTTAGTGTGGACTGGTCTCACTCCGCAGGCTGAGTGAGCAAATTTCACACATGCAGCAACATCAAATTACTTACATGACAAAAAGACACATTTACAGAAAATTATTTCCTCATTAGACTTCAGTATAGTGTTTTTCCCTATCTGACTCCTCAAAATGTATCAAGAACATGAATACCCATAACATTAACTATTTAATAATCTTTGCTAAATGATGTCTGCAGTCACTTCCTGGGAAACAATTTAATTGTGAATACTGCCCTATGTACACCTTTTATATCAAACAATTTCTTTTGAGTCCAGGCAGTCTGGTGAGCAAAGGGCAAAGAGATAGGGCTGTTCCTTGACTAGACAAATGCACACGTCAAACTACTTGCTGCACATCAAATTTACTTTACGTAGAAATTCCTCAAAATTAAACGTCCTCAAAATTAAATGTCTGCTACAGCAACATGCCTGCCAATGAGCTCCTGTGCTAGGATATTAATGAAAAATGCACACATTGAGAGTGCCCACACATTCACAATGCTGTTTAAAAATATGAGTAAATATTTGTGAACAATTTCTACATCTAAGATATGTGAGAATCTTCTTTTCGATAGCCTTAGTCATTATTCACAGAAGAGGGATGATCTGAGCACTCAGGCAATTCCTGTTATTGTGGCAGAGGATGGATGGAGCCTGACTGGAGGCTCACTCTTGGATTCTGCTAATCTTATGAGTGGTGATGAGTAAGTCCGTTCCCCACTCTTGCCTCAGTTTCCCTCTCACTTGGTGATATAAAAATGATGGTATTTTGCTCTGTGAGGTGCTCCAGAGTCCAGAGATAGAACACAATATGGGAACAGATTATTACTAAAACCAAGGACAGTAACATGAAATTTTGAATTAATATGCTTCAGATGTTTCAAAATCCACATAAATAATCCGATCTAAAAAATTATTTGGACACCATATCACCACATCACATAAGAACTGACATTTCTGAGCATGCTAGAGGCAGCATCTCAGGAAGCTGCTCCACCTCTGAGGGGAGAAAGAGCACTAGAAACAGAACCACCGTCAAGTGTCCTGCATGGGAGCTGCAGCTTTGCAATGACAGAGGTCAGCATTGGCATCTCAGATTTTCCCTGGAAAAGCTTTAGAGTCTGTGTCAGCAATTTACTAGTTAGGACTTAGACATTCTGTGAGCGTTTACAAAACAGAATGTCAATAATCTCTTCACGACTCCACTTCTAGTCCTATTAACTGGATTGGACTGGCATTCATTAGAAAAAGGAAATCCTGAACATACTACAGATTTTTTCCAAGGAATATATTTCTGCTGGAAAATGCCAGTGTTTTAAAATGAAAGCTATCCACAGAGATCCATTTGTGCATAAATAGGATAGAAATGATGCAAATTGTAAAACCTCCCAGTTATCTTCCATGTCATCTACACAGATATTAAAATATCTGCTGTGTGACCTGCAGCCAGGGAAAGGGGGCTTATCAACTCTAAACCAGTTCTGATGATTTTCCGGGAGGGATCCTAGGACTCTTGGTTTCCAAGACTTCTTAGACCCTGGGAAACTTTCCAAAAAGCCAAATGAAAGGTTGTTTTGAACATTCTGAATCATAATTTGGAAAGTACAGTTTTGTAAGTACTTTTGAAGTTTCATTTTTTGTTTCCATGTCAGAGTTAATTTTTTTGTGTATGGAATTTCTCAAAATATCAGAGGAACAGAAACACCACAAATAAATCCAACTAGATCCCTAAAGTTTCAAATTTGAATGGAAAACCTAATTCTAAAGAGAAAATGGTCCTCAGGATATCAAGAGCTATGGTCTCTTGACATTTTTGCAGCTCATGCATGTGTGACCCTTATTAAGAATGTTTTAGGGGAAAAATGAAAGATTTACAGTGAAGTTTTTCCCCAGGCATTTTTTTTCTGGTCAGCAGTCCATTCCTTATGATCAATGCTAGCATTTACAAGGAGTTTTTAAGCGTTTCGGGAAGACAGACTCTTGCCTTAGGTGCCTTTTGTGATATGCTGGCCCTTCTACTTTCACAATTCTTTAAAGAGACCTGCTCCTATTTTCAACATTGCTTTTGCATTATCTTGTTCTACTTGTCTAAAATTTAGCATAATATTGAGAGACCATACCCATTAACAGACAATCACTTTCAAGGAAGATACTTGGTAATCACTGTGAATCAAATCAAATTATTTTCAGTAGTTCTTCCTTGCGTACGAATTGATACTGGATTGATTTTGAGTTCAAGCACAGTATTTCTGTTTGAGATCAAATATATTTCATAGGAAAGCCTCCAATTTTGAGTTCTCAGAACAGTCATAAGGTATATTTTTCCAGTCAGCAATTTCTTTAAGTCTAAAAGTAGCACCTTAACAAGAGCTCAGAAAAAAAACTGGGGGGAGGGATGAAGATTAAATAAAATCACCTGAATGCCTGAAAGAGAACTGGAAAAGCTATAAAAAATTACAGTAGCAGTAAACAAAAAGCAGAAACTAAGCTCTACAGGTAATAGCCTCTATTATTAAATATGTACTGACTGAGTTAATGCTGTGGTCATCATAATAAAATCAAGAAAATAAAGTATGCATATACAATAGATTTTATTTAGGTCCTCAAACAAGATGGCAGCTCCTTAGAAACAACTTAAGATTTCAGTTTGTAGTTTATGTTAAAGGTTTGGCAGTTAACATAACAAAAAAGTGTAAAATTGTTTTTTAGCTGTCTCTCCTGGTAGATATTTAAATAACGCTTCTTTGGAATTATCTCAGCACATGATATATGAGAGAAGTACAGGCATTTGGCCCAGTGCTGTGAGGCTTTAGGTAGACTGTACATGAATACTGATCTCTTTTTCTGGTATGGAAAGTATCAATAAAAACCCCTCAAATTTAGACTATCTGGGAATATGCCAAATAAAGGCTCTGTAAAAAGAATGGAAACAACGCCATACTGAAGAAATATGGTTATACAAGACAGATCAATGATAAACACTTTGACAGGTCCTAAAAGATATATTAAAAAAAGGACAAGGAAAGAAGTAGAGCTGCCTTTGGAAAGAATCAGGCAGAGATAAAACAAACTAGAAAAAAAAAATCAGGTAATAATTTATTTATTTATTTAACTTCAATGAAAGTGTTGATGTTTATATGGAGATAATGTTAGGATCAATAATGAGAACAAGAATAAAAAATTACCACAAATGTCAAAACAAAATTCAATAAGAGCTGAATTTTGTCATACTAATCTTTGAAAGAACTGACACATTAAATCATAGGACTTTTTTTTTTTTTTTTTTTAAGGAACCTACCAACATGGTTATAGAGCAATGATGACTGCTCTGTAAAATGATCTACAGTCAAGGTGAATGAGTGAATCGTTTGTCATGTAGAGGTCTAGGTACTTTATTGCACAGTTCACAGCAACACTCACAGCTGCTGCTGCCATATTTGTCTGCTTCTGTGCCCAAAGACAGGCCAACTTCTAACGAGTTTGAAAGAACTGACTGGTAAATTGCATTAAAAAGTGGTGTCCTTTAGACACTTCTACATGGACCACTGTGTCATTGTTTCTGCGTTCCAGTGTGATGCATTGAAGTCGCTTATGCATTCATGCATTATTCCTCCAAACCACAGGTCAGCATTTGGGACTTAATTATTAATGCATCCGTGAAAATGCAGTCAGAAAATGTAATATTTTTCCTTATAAAAGGAGAGTGTGTGGAATTCTACAAGCAACAACTGACCTGTTAATCTGATATAGTGAGGGAAAAAGAGGAAAAAAATAAAAATCCAAGAAAAGGATAACACAAAGTGAGACAGGGTAGGTTTACCAAAGGTAAATAATATCAGACCCACATTACAGTCCTCCTTGATAACTGTTTTTCTAGACAAGGCAATACAATCCACCTAATTTATTTGGTCTTCAATAAAACATTGGATACTACAAAGAAAACTATTAGATGAGTTGAGACATTGAGAATTAGTAAGAAATAGCATCAGGTGAATAAGGAACAAGCTGAAGTTAATAATACAATTATTTACTTTGAAAGGGGAAGAAAGGCTGGAGTGAATATATCCAAAGTTTCTATGAAAATCAGTTTGGAGACTTCCAATTTTCATTTGATGACCTTGAAACAAAGATGAATGTCAACTAAGACAATGTTCAAAATCATATGTTTTACAGAATTATAATGAGAATTTCTATTATAAGCAAGTGAAACGGATCACTTTGGAAAACAACAGACAAGTAAAAGGACCTGAAAGCACTGGTTGATCACAGGATGACTCAGAGCCACTATGATTTAGCAATAAAAAAAACACAATTACAGTCCAGAACATACAAGATGACTGATTTCCATTAGACAAGGAAATACTCTGATTTTAAAGGCCTAATCAGAAATATGCTACATGATTTTGATCAACTGGGCTCAGAAAAAAACAGTTCAGAATAGAATTGGCATAGAGTTGGTTAATAGGGTCACCATTAGAATGAATAATTTGTTTCATAAGTGCAGAGTAAAAGAGTTTAGCTTTGTTAGCATAGCAAAATGAAAAGAGAGACTGTGCCTGCTGTTTTCAAAAATACCAGAGGAAGAGCATCTAGGAAGGAAGAAGAGTCATGTGAACAAATAGCCAGTATGAGCACAAGGACACATGGGACTCTGGTCAAGAGCAAAAAAGCAGACTTAAAAGAATGAAAATGTTTCCTAGACTTTATAACAGAGAGGACAGTACAGCTTTCAAAGATTATGGACACACAAAAAAATGACCTACTTTTGAGAGAATATTTGAAAAATTTTATGATAGAATTACACAGACAAAACACAAAATCCTTTCTTTACATTGTTGGATCAGTTAGCAATCTCCCATACACTCAGGCTTCACCTATAGGCAGGGCCATAATACTTAACTCCAATATTGTAGTGACTTCAAAGAAAGCTTTTGAAGGAACGGGAGTACCAGTTGAAACAAGTGATTCTGCAAAAGCTTCAGAAAACATACAATGTAAGAACAAGGATTAAGAACCACATTTGCAAATTATTCACTGCTGATAATTTGTTAGTATACTTTCCGTGTATTCCAAAATTCCACATCAGCAATCTCATTTTAAGATTTCCAATTTTTACCCAAATTTTCACCTTTTATGGTAATATATCTTTTGACAACAGGAATAACACTGTAAAGCACAACAAAAATCAATAATGAGGGGACAACATTATACCAATTGAATTTCATATAAGAAAAACATCACAATTTTGTTATAATGTTAATTATTAGTTCCTACATTTAATTTAGATTGTTTGTATTTTAATGGTCTTTTTAGATTTTTTCAGACAGTGCTACATGACTGCTTCAATTCAGGGTACCTTATTGCGAGTTGAGCAGAATGCACAATAGACTTACCATAATGCAGAAAGTTATGCCAGAGAATGCATAAAAATGGTCTTCCTGGGAATGTAAGAGTTCTTAAGGGTGGCTTATGAGTTTTCAACTGGAATTTAAAGGGGTTTTTTGGGGGAGAAGATCCTTGAAGTCTTAAAGGATTTTGGACACACCCCAAAATTCACACTGCAACTTTCCGTTCTGCTCCTCTGGACCTACAGAGAATCACTGCAGCTTCTTTTTTAAAAAAGGACGGCTTCTGGCAGTGCACTTTAGAGGAAGACTCACCCTCAGGAGTTTGGCTCACTGGGCCCCTCAGGGATGCATTAGCTCCTAGAAATACTACATTTTCCTCCGAGCTTTCTTTTTATTTAGAAGCTCAGTTCATCATCAGGCATTAAATATGTGAGATCTTTCTGGAAAGACGATAAGCATATTTGACTTTATTACTACATTGATGAAACTGTGGTTTTAATTGTTGCAGATGCACTCAGAGGATGGGATGGGCATATGCTAAATTGTTAGAATTTTTAAGTATAAAGTTACAATAAATAATTTCATGAGCTGCCTAGGTGGAACATTCAGCTACATAATTAGAAAGCTATCACCATGGATCTTAGGAAGGGCATCATAATTATACAGAATACCTAACTAACCAAATACCTTTTACAGCTCATTGACCACTGAATTCAATTATACGTAAGTATTACCAGTTTAGAAGGAATCACGTGAATTCTAGCTTCGGTATACTGGCATAAGTGAGTTTTTTTGCCATGGCCACTTTCAATTGATTTTTTGAACTAGGTGAATTGTGTTAATGTAGGCACCACAACAGTCTTACTTTCTGTGTGGTCCATAGCTTAGTAATTATCATACATAAGAAACTATTAGGAATGGCAACAAAGAGAGTATTTCCCACTACTCAAACATAAAGTGTTAACAAAGACTTTTGTTGGAGAGACATAATTTGATTAAAACAAGGGATACTAGGAGCTTATACACATAAGAAAAACCACTCTGTATTAAATTAAATTCATATGCATTTTAGAGTGCAGTACATACCATTATGGATTTTATAATTTTTATAAAGTCTTAGATAATTTGTGTATATCCATTTATTGAATATGAATACACAGTGATGCAACCATTAGGTAATACAGTAATTCAAAATGACTGAATACTGCAACTATTTAATCGTACTAGATGATAGCATTTCTAATTTCACTGATGTGGTATTCACACTTAGTTAAGCTAGATAAATATAGAGTTCATTTAGTAACATAAGTGGGAATGTAGTAAAAAAGATTAATTCAGAAATTTTTAATAAACTATTTTGATATGATTTTCCTGAGGCAAACTGAGCTTCTATGTTGCATATAATGTAGAGAAGACCAAGTTTAAAGTGTTTTTCTAGTACTGCCTTTTCATAAAGATAACTGCAATGAAATGCTGACATTGCTGCTTGATGACTACTGAAACATTGCCCCTGCCTGATAATGGAGGAAAGCTGAAACTGCTGAAAATAATTTTAGCAATTTGGTCTTTTAGGAAGTGAATTTAAAAGTTCCAAACCATGAAATGACTCAATATTCTGCAGATTTTGAATGATCTGGATATTAGCCTCAGGAATAATCCCTATTGCCTCTAGCCATTAAAGAATTCAGACCCAGCATTACTCTTGCAAGCTATAACTTGCGCAAGGCACACATTTCTAGAAGTGGATGTGAGACCGCTACATTCCTTTGCTTTACTACACTGAGACAGTTAAGTATTCGAAAAAGAAAAGCGGTAAGATCACCTTTTCTTTAGTTCACATATGCATAATAACAGCTTCCTTCACTCTATTACAAGATACAACTTCACTACCTTCATGATAGTCAAGAAAATATGCCTCCTCAAGAAGAACTAATGATTTCTTCACTACTCCTGTTCCCAAACTCAGTTTTCCATTTTGAAAAACTGATATATTTTAGTATCCAACTTGTAAAAACAATAATCTGTTTCCTGAATTTCAGTCACTTGGTTGATTTAATAGCTTCTACAGTACAGTCAGAAAGCATGTGTCATAAGAGGAAATGTTTAAAAAGTGAGTAAAGTGAGTAGTTACACCAGCAAGAGAGAGGTTCTGAGTAGCAGAAGTGTCTTCACATTTGGTTGAAAGTACCTAAGGTCTCCAGAACCTTGAGTTGCATAGTGGTAAAGTGTATATATATCAATGACAGCAAGTGACATTTTAAGAGAATTCTTGTAACTGCCAAGTTGAATATGAAGACGACAGACACTCCACTACTGCTGGTGCATGTAGTTGTTAGTAGCTGCTGCTCTCCAAAGCTCCCATGCAAAAAAACATACTCTGCTCCTTAAGTCTCACACACATCTTCAGGATTCTGAAGCACCCAGTGTCAACACAAAAGACAAGATACCAAGCTCAGTGTGACAATAAAATAGTAAAGTCAGAATTTCACCTTTAAAGTTCAGTTCTGGCCAAATGCCACGCTGAACACCTAGTTAGATGGAAAACCAAACATAGATTTGATACATATGTTTGTGTGTGAAATAAGAGACCACAGATACTAAAGGGATTTATCCAAGGCTACATTTACATGAGCTAATTATCAGCACTAGTGGGTCCAAATTTGTGACACAGTGGTGATATGAGCCTTTGTTTCTGTCTTACTTTCTTGACAACTGAATAGTAAAGGAATGGAGGAAAGGATTCCATCTGGAAAGTTGTCGATTTGTTAAGAGTAGTACCCTTTTCCAAGGCATTCTGGTTTTGGGTAATATACATAAAACAGATATTGTCTGATGAATAGAATATTCCCCCATTCTTTTTTAAAAGAAACAATGTAAGTTGTTCTTCTAGCAAGCAATATATTTACAGATATGTTTTCACTAACAATCTAAACAAGAGTCATGAGGAAGCTTCGAAAATAAAACATTGTGGCATAAGTACGTGAGTACATTGTACGTATAGTTCACATGAAAATCTGTTGTGTCGGTCCTTTGGTTCAGCCAGAAAGCATTCAGAACCAAACAGAACACTTTTACCTCCAGCTGAATCACAAGTACTCTCATTGTTCTCATCACAGATTACTAGTTTGCCTGGACAGACTCCTTAGCCCAGAAAGCATCTGTTCCAACAAGTGCTTAGGGACAATCTATCTTGATTCATTCTACTAAGTTTTTTGAAGGGATTAGTCACAGACTTATCTGAACACCAAAAATACTTGTTAGCATTGTCCACAGTAAGATTCAATAGAAATGACAATGGACATAAGGTCAGAATGAACCTTCCATCTGACCATGTCTCCTCCAATCTAGTGATCCCTTTATACAGTCCTACTAGTTGAAAAAGGTTGGAAGAAACCTAACTTTTATTTCTTAACATTTCACAGATGCTAAGAAATCATCTAAGCATGTGTGCAAATTTTGCTTTGTTACTACAAAAATAGTCACTTGCCATAGTCATAGAATCATAGAATGGTTTGG